>NW_010293504.1:24377-31867 GCF_000700745.2 Antrostomus carolinensis
AAAGAGTGCAGGATTGCATAGTCTTACCTGTGGGTGAAACCACCACAGATGCTCTTAAAAATTCCTTCTGCCTTACTTTCTAGAAGTTTCTGAGATCTAAGGGGATTTTGATTTTTTTTGGTTTTGCTTTTTTTCTTGCATTAATAAATCTGAAACTAAGAGAAGTTTAGTCTCTTCCCCTATTACATGGCATTTTTTCCAAAGATCATGACTTAAGCTTAACTGTCTTTAGTGTTGTATATCATCTCAGATATGCCTTCAAGTACCTGGCTGTAACTCCATGCAGGCACGCTTAGTTGTTTATTACCAAGGAAAACAATACAAAGAAAGAGAAATAAATTAATTTTCCAGGATGTCTGTCTCCTAACAGCTGACTTAGAACAACTCTTGGACTTAAAATTAGGCATATGTTCAGATGTCAACCTGAGGTGAGGCTTACATTTCCATTCTGACAAAATGTGTCTGTCGTTGCCTGTGTTGGTAATTTCCTGACTTTGTCAAGCAAATACCAAACTAAACTGGGGATACGGAAAACAAGACAGACACTCTCTGTAATTTTTTTACAGAAATGTAACCTTCTCTCTCATTACTAATTCCACTACCTTGAAAACAGAGAGGATTAAATGGGCCTCTAGTGCTTCTGATCAAGCCCAGAAGTGAATAAACCTGACCTCCTCTATTACCCATTTAAGCCTGGCCGTACCAACTCCGATGAGTTTCCCTTAGTATTGCCCTTGGTTTTTAAATCATATAGCTTTCTGACAACATCAGTAATAAATGGCATGTTAATGTGCCAAAGTGCCCTGACAAAAATGTGACAAAATGAATATAAACTACTTATATTCTTCAAATCACACTGCCTCATTTAGGAGTTAATTAGGTAGAACAGAGCAAAGCACTGAAAAGCAAGCATGAAATGCAGCAATTCAAGATTTCTACCAAGCAAATTTGCAACCTTTCAGTTATTAGTAAAAATCCTTTAAAATCAAATAATAATTAGTCCTAGGCATATTTCATATGCATTAAATACTATTAATAAGTGGGATTATTATATATCATAGATCATTGCATTTAAATATTAAAGATACTGCAGTATACTCAGAAGAGCAGAGTTACGACTAACCAGATGTTGCTCTGATTATATAAAGCCCTAATTTTATAAAGCACTAACTTTTGGAATTAAGTTCCAAGTCAGGAAGATATGCAGAGTTTGGAAGACTGCTAAATACTAAATTCTAAGAACATTAGCTTTCTATTCTGAGTCTACACTGACAGACAGAAAAAAAGTACAAGATGCCTGGATTCCAAAAACAAATCAAATTGCTGGGAAGACAGTATTCTTGTGATAATCCTACAAACCATTATCAATTATAAGAATAACATTTAAATAGAATAGCCTATCTCCAGAGTTTTCTCATTTCTCAGTATTTTCATTTGCACAAACACATGTAGACCTATGATTTTGCTTCAAGCACCACATCACATCTTACAGAGTTCAACAATTACTCATTCAAGTGTGCAATGCAAGCAAACAGGCCTGTAGTGTCTCTCATTTGTTCCTCAGATCTAATTCTTAGCTCTGAGTTCCCTGCTGTACTTTTCATTAATCTTACTCCATTGTGCTAGTAAAAGCTTTGAGAATATAAGTCAGAGCACAATCTTCCCCCAAGACACATGAATAATTCCAAACAAAGACTAATAGTCTAAGAAAGGCCACAACCGTAAAGGAATGTTAATTCCAGTGAGAACAGATTCTGCACTGTCATTAACTTTGATATGGATTGTTCTTCCTTCCATCAAGGGCTGAATTCAGAAAGCTGGATTTTACCTGGTCAAAATCCAGTCCTAACACAGCATTTACTGTTTGCTCCCAAAATAAATAAGTATAGAAACACTTTGATTTCAAACAACAGTAACAAATACTTTTCGAGAAACAGACTACTGCGCACCCTTGTTATTTTCTTTAGCAATCTCTGAAATCCCTAGTGAAAGGGGATTTTGCTATGTGACCTGCACATTTAGGACTGGCCACTAGTTTTAAAGATTGAGGATGTATCTTCAGACTCTGGGTTCTGAAGCCGAAAATAACCCCAAGTATGTGGAACCTCATGCCTGCAAGAACCCTTGAGTTCAGTGGGGTTCTCTTCAAAAGGCTGTGAAAGACCATGACAGACTTTTCTTTAAACTTTCCAGCTATGGAAATACTTTTGCATGGGCCTAATTCTATTAAATTCCTCTTTTTTTAGAAATAACTTTAATGGGAGTTAAACATGCGCTATGCATGAAGGAATAGCTCAAGCTTTACGCCTAGCTTCTTTAACTGCTAAAGGGGAGTATAAATCTGTTACAGAATGATATTTCATCAGGGACAGAGAACTGCTAATCACCTCTTTCTAGAAAAAGGAAAAAGAAGTTTACACCAAAACAATCACGAGTCTATAGCTACAGGACCTACTATCTGCAGATTAACCCATAAACGTGGTCTTAAAAAAACAAACACTTTCACTTACAACTTATGGTGATGCCAAGTTCCACATTATGCTTCTTTGGTAGTTTTACATGAAATGTTCCACTGCTTGGTATAACTGATTCTATAAAAAAATATTTACAATGTTAGATAATTTAAAAGGCACAGCAATTCCAAGCGCATGGAACTATATGTGTAAATTAATGAAATCACATCAGCATCACAAGCCACAGATGAAACACAGGTGCTGAAGTGAAGGAAGGAAGACATACAAAGTATGATTTATACCTCTATTGGTAATTTCACAGTAACTTTTTTTTTTTAAGGTTTAACTGTATTTAGGGAGACTGTGTGGGCCAGCAGCCAGCTGAGACTGCAATTTTTTAGCTTGCATGCAATTTCTGTGAGGACATACAAAAATTTTAGTGCTGGCAGGTAAGTTTTAATTAAAAGGACAGGAAATCAAATCTTAAGGATTTCATGCCTTTGTTGCTCTAGGTCTAACACATTTTTAACTGTCCACTAAGGTAACTGCCAAGAATTTTACATCTACTGGGAAGAAAAGGAATCGAAACATCACTAATGGAGAAGTGTCTGGAGCTGACCGAGGCAAAAAACACTGGAACACACAGCACTGTATTTGAATCCTGACATTTGGCATTACTGCTAGCAAAAGTTTGGACCTTGGCCTGAAAAGGATAGACTGAAATTACAGCAATGGAAACATATAAACACATATGGCAGAGAAGTCTAACCACGAGTATGAGTCTGTTGTCAAGGAGCAAATGGGAGGAGCACAAACAAGTCCATGGACTGAAATACATGTGACTTCAGGTGTCTTTAAATTACTTTCTCATTATTTGGTTTTCTTATTTTTTAATATGCCATTTTCTATGTATATGAATGTACATACTGCATTTGGCTCTTTTTTTTAACAGTATACTAGACGTGCATACTAAAAGATCATACAGAATTACTCTAGGAACCTTCTGCCTGCTTTTGTCATCATGATTTATAATACCATTAACAATAATTACACTATGCAAAATACAGCACATCCGACATTGTCACAACTTCAAAGGAGGTATTGTCAGACAAACATAGAAGTCTTAGAAGTTCTAACTATTTACATAGTGGGGTAGTGCATGTACATAATGTGTACTACTTTGATTTACACAATTTGTGATTTTATAGGTGTATTCTGTATGCTTAAACACATTACAGAAGAAAGAAAAGCCATTAGTAATAATAAAGACTCACTAGCAACATTAACAATGATTCTTCTGGCTTTTACGAATTCAATTTCTATTATTTTATTTAGATTGTTGGTTTGAGATACTGCAAGTAAAACTCTTTGGAGTTTTATGCTTATCCACCCTTTTGTAATACTTTTCTGTCTAGTAAAATAATATAAGTATTTTTAATTAGCTGGTCTATAGAGGATTTGTCTCAGCTCAGCAGAGTATTTCTGTCTCAGGGCAGAAAAATATCAGGAAATAAGTCAGAGGAAGAACTGTCACCAGATCCTAGTACAGGACTTGTCATTTCTATTTGTGCTCTGAAGCGCGCTGCAGGGCTACGTGAAATGAGAAAGCCGTACAAAAAGACACATGTTTCAAGTAGGTTACTTGAAAACTGAATGGAGTATGTGAGAAGAAAGTCTCCACCTTGCATGCCCAGCACTTGCAATATATTTTGGATTTATTCCTCCACTTTTTTTGCAAGACAGAATAACAGTACATTCATACCTGCAACATCAAATTCTATTTCCAAAGTGACCTTGTTGGTCATAGAGGAGTCTCTGAGCAGTTGATTGGCCTCATCAAATGTGCTGTCTTCTGTTGGGATACCATTTATTGCCACTATTCTGTCTCCTATTTGCAACACGCCGCACCTTGGTACACAATGATACAAAACAATCATCAGATGTGCACGTTACCAGAACCAGCAATATCAAACACATTCAACCTAACCTTGAAGGAGAAGTGTGGCACAGTAGCTCAACAGTCTACCCAGGCATAGGGTGGGACAGAAGCTGCTGCTGCCCCTTTGCATGAAGACACTATCAAGCACTTCCAGCATGGGTCATGCTCTCTACATGCTGTGACCCAGGGAGAGTGGGACAGCCTTCATGCCTCCATCCTGCCTGTGGACATCACCTCTGACTCGGCTACAAGTGTTGTAGGTCTGCAATGACAGCTAATAGTTGCTTGTGCAACTACTATTGTTCTCATGCCATGATTAAAGACATACCTACGCATAAAAATGCAATTTAAATGCTACAACATAATAATTAGTACGTCAAAACTCTGGTAATCCCTAAGATTTGGTTCTGTACCTAAACTGAACAGAGCTGAATATGGCCTCCCCTCATGGCACACTGATTTATTACTATTTTGACTTCAGCAATGTTTTGGATTTTTTTTTTTTTTTCTGTTTGCATGAATATAGCTTCCAGTCTCCTGTTGGAGGACTCTGAATGATAAAAACACTGCTGCTTGTCGTTCTTCTTATAGCTGATCTTCTTATAGCTGAAATATCATTGTCAGAACAGACAGCTTATTACTTGCCACACTTCCATTGAGCAAGGCCCTGCAATTTATCACAAACTGAAAGCAACAAACCCAAAGTACCCTGAGGAATGCTCACCAAAATGTACTTAGCAGTCATCTGAAAGAACCTCACCTTTCTGCTGGGCTGTCAGACTCAATATAGGAAATGAGAGGCGGAGAAGACAAGGTCTCAGTAGCGAACACGCTACCCTGGAGCTGTATCCCAAACCCTACTATGGGGTCAGCTGTCAGCACTACTTCCGTGGTTTCTGTGTGGACGACCTGCCCAGCCAAACCAACAGTACTAGAGGCTAAAGACACTATAAAACAGAGCAGATCAGGAGGAGAGACATTCATACACAGAAGAAATTTCATTGCTTTTTGAGAAAACTGATCTGTACAATAAACCTAGTCAATGTAACATCTCTTTTAAAGTCAATTTAGGTTAAAGTTTATAAATTCTGTATAAACAATTATGACGTATAAGAGAATAGAAAGCATCTGTTTGTATGTCAGAATGCAAAAAGACAGTTCTTGTACTGAGTAGAATAAATGTGTTTGACAACCCCACCCCAAAATCTCAGAACATCCTTGAATTCTGTTTGCATTAGGTTTGAGGCATGGACGAGCAGAATCTCCACAAGAGCTAAGCGAATTGGAGGTGCAAGCCCAGTTGTTATTTAGGCTGATTCCCACAGGCTCTCTTAAACATCTCACAGCAATACAATGTTGTTAGTAACAAAGCACATGGCCCAGGCTTCCCTGCAAGAAATAAGGATGCCTTCCTCTTGTACATGTTCACTACATCAGCAATTTGTTGAGCTAACCAGCTAGTGTAAGTAAGTTGAACAAACCCTTCTGTTTTAGCAACCAGTATATCTCAAGAGATTGTGAGACAGAAAGTTCCTTGGGGTCTCTCAAAGGAAGCTCAGGCACCCTTCTGAGAAAAACACAGGCACTCCTGACTTACTCCCTCTCACTGTTCTCACTCTTGTTCTGAAGAGGGTGCATTACAGAACAAATCAAGATAAAAACAACATTGAGATTCGATGCAACCTATGAAAGGAGGAGACTGCACCTTTGGTTCTTCGATCTCTCCCTAAAGGTCTATTGTATTATTGTTCAAATTCCTCCAGCTACAGACTACTGCTTTTCATTATGTCATACACAGAAAGCTAGAGTTTTTTCAATTCCTGTTCAGACCCTCAGAGTAACGGTATGGTACTATAGCAATAATCCTCCAATGCTAAGGATTCTGAATGTTTTCATGTTACAAATCTACACCATTACCTCTCCACCTCTAATTTCCTTCAAGACCCTTTTCTACCTGCAGTAGCTACTAAGAATTAGACAAAAGCTTATGGTTTATTTGAGGGATAGTTTAGTTCATGGTTTACCTGAGGGGATGTTTAACTGTGGGTTTTTTTTTCTTGTTTTTAGTTCTTTTTACATTAGAGGTAATATTAGCACACCTGTACAAAGATGTCAGATGTTGTATAAATTTTTTCCCACACTTTGGGGGTACAAGCATTAGACTTCTGCTCTGAAATAGTTAGTATAATTCATGTGACACAGTTGGCAACAACAGATCCGTTGCAAAAGTTTCACTTTTCAAAAAATTAATAAGTTTCTGTTTTCTCTCAGCAAAGCTCCTTTTAACTCTGAAAGGGCCTTTTCTAAATTACTGTGAATTCTCACTCATATCTTGTTTTCATTTTCCTTTGTAGGAATCGTGCATTATTTCAATTATTCAATAGCTTTCTTCATACTTTCTCTTTTATCTACACTGAGCAAGACACGCTCATACTCAAATGCAAATACTAATAATCTGTTCTTCGGAAAGGTCACCAGCTTTAGCATTTACTGCATGTGAGAAATAGGTTTCTCCAGCCCTCAGCACTGCAAAGGATAAAATATGACAAAACCAGATAAATTCAAAATCAATATAATACCGGATCCCCTAATGTACCTTCCAGAAACGTTTAAATTTAGGGCATTCAAGCTCAGAAAAGTTCCATTCTCTTTTTCTATAAGGTCATGATACAGGCCTATCAACTTGACCTCAGTGCCAGGGAAAGTGATGGAGCAGATCATCCTGAGAGCCATCACATGTCATGTGCAGGACAACCAGGGGACCAGGACCAGTCAACACAGGTTTAAGAAAGGCAGGTCTTGCCTGACTAACCTGATCTCCTTCTATGACAAGGTTACCCACTTAGCGGATGAGGGAAGGCCTGTGGATGTGCTGTACTTAAGACTTTAGTAAATCTTTCGACACTGTTTCCCACAGCTTTCTCCTGGAGAAACGGGCCACTCATGGCTTGGGTGGGTGTACTCTTCACTGGGTAAAGAACTGGCTGGATAGCCAGGCCCAGAGAGTTGTGGTGAACGGAGTTAAACCCAGTTGGTGGCTGGTCACTTCACCAGCGGTGTTCCCCAAGGATCAGTGTTGGGGTCAGTTCTGTTTAATA
>NW_010293505.1:0-37017 GCF_000700745.2 Antrostomus carolinensis
ACCTTGCATTTGGCCTTGTTGAACTTAAAAAAACTTTCTGTTTCTACAATAGTTAGATCTAAAACCAGTAATGTTTCTTGGGTTCCACTCTTTCAATTTTGAGCACGTTCTTGGCTTTACATATAAGATGGGTTTTCCTTTTGCTTGTAGGGAATTTTGAGCATAACAACATTAATTACTGGAAATTAAAAAGATCACAGGCAGAATTCGAGGAACTAAAGAGGTTTTGTCCCTTTATTCCTGTAACTTGCTAAACTTTCAGAAGCCCTTCCACAGACTAGCCTCAAGTGGAGGGGTTGAACCTTTTTCCATGGGCTGGTCCGTTTGCTGAGGCATGCTACATTTTCATTAACCTGTACTATATTGATCAGCCATAATCTCAGTGGAGGCATACATCCTCATTCAAAACCACACTCATGTGGGCACCTGAAACTCAAGGAAATCACCTGGATTTAGGTATGTGTTTTCTTAAAATCAGGCCTAATAACAGAGGTTATTCACAGTCCTAGGAAAGGAGCGCTTTGTCTTTTGTGTAGTAGGGTGAATGTCTCAAGTATATGGTTGCTCTCAGCCAAAATATGACTATAGGCCAACACAAATGCTGGCCATTTTTCAATACTGGCCTTAGTGTATCTTTGAAATGCTATATAATGGATGTGTTAACATTAGTATTTTGAAATAAATGAGACAGAAAGAGAAGAAGGAATACTTTATGTGCTATGTTTATATGAAAACAAGAAATGTATCCTATTTCTTGTACAATAAGGCTCCTAATATGGAAGGCTTTCAAAATTTCCTGAGTGTTTGCACCTGGGGCAGAAAGTAGACATTCAGTGCCTGGAAAATTCAGCTTTAGGACTATGGTAGTAATATTTCAGAGTGAAATGAAACAAAAAAAGGCTCATAATAACAGATGAAAAGAAATCTTAATTGCTTCTGAATAAAGAAAAAAAAAGTAAAACAGATTAATGAAGATAAAGACATAAAACATACTATTACATAGACAGTTTTAAACACTTTATCATTATGGGTGCAAGGGTTAAACCAGGTAGCATACATTTTATACAGACACTAAGCAACATGTCAAATATGTCCATATTTGCATATACTTTATTTTAAAAACATGTCATCAGTGCCTCATATATTCAGAGCATGGTAAGTGGAAGTCAAAGAGGTCACTTGTACAGCTGGTGCAGGTAATGGAATTCCCATCAGGCAGATTTAGAAACTCTGAAGAAATATGCTGAACACAACACTCCATCTGTTTGTTACCTATTGAGACAAACATGCAATTTGCATGCTTTAAAAAATAGATACTATATCTTTTAGTATGTTACCATATTTTTGTGTACCCTGTTACATTTCAATGCGTTATTTATTTGAAGAATATATTAATATGTACATAAATACCTAAGTCACGTATACTAGTGTGTTATGGGCTTTGCTATCCCAGTTCTCCCTCTGATAAAGAAAATAGGAAGTGTGATAATGATCTTAGTGTTTAACCTAACAAAATAAACGCTGACAAATACTTTATGTTTGTACTGTGCCAGGGGGTTGTTACCAATACCTGTCTAAGGGTGAACACTAAATAAATGATAAAATCAGTCGCAAAGGGTGAAAAAATAAGCATGGAGAGCGTAAGACACATATTTGTGAGAGACATAATAGGCCAAATTCTTCTCTTAGACAGCTCTGAATAGCCTTAGCTAGTTGCTATGTAGTAATTTTGCCACAGTATAGAATTGATGGCAATGTTTCTAGTACCTGCTTTAACTTTTAACTACTTTTTTACACTGTAGTGAGAACCACAGTAGCTGGAGACAACGACTGAATATGGGGTTTTGTATTATACAGTAATTCCTGCACTGTAGCTTCATAGTGTGTCCTGCCTAACTTTACAATGATCCTACCCAGGTTGCCTCAGGAGCAGATGAGGGAATATGCACCTGCTAATGTTACTTCTTTTGGCACTAGCTGATTGCTTTTATGTCTCACCCTCTGTTCTCCTACTGGCTTTATCCATTTTCTCTGGGATTTCTGGGTGCCCAGCAGCCCACTCAAAACAGTAGCAGGACAAATGACAGCTGTCTGTGTTCAGGTCATCTATATTTTGTGTGCTCAGTCAGTCCAATCAATTGACCTTGGGTATGCACCTGCCTTGTGAATGTGTTGATCACAGCAGAGCCCGTCTGCTCACACATTGTGGATCTGCTAAAACTTTCCTTAACCAGACTTGCTAAGCATGTGCTAATTAGCTGCACAGAGCACCCACAGAGTCCTCAGGGTGTCCCAGCACATCGATACTTTTACTTGTGTAACAAATCGGAGAGGAAGTGGACACATTAATTCCTTAATGATATAGTGCAACTTAGTCCCCTTTTCTACTTCAGTCTTTTCCCTGACTGATGTTTGAATAGTGGGATATTGCAGGTAACATCAGATTTTATTGCCATACACTTATTTCAAAGATATTTATGGGTGTATATGGTCAAGAGGAGGGCTGTGCCATCAGGTCTCCAAGATTCACACACTGAACTTTGAACTCAGACTTTTCAGGAGGTTCTGATGTGGCTGAACTGAGAGCCTGGGTGAGTTAAGGAGGCTGCTGGAGGAACTGGATCCATGGCAGCAGAGGTACAGATGGTAATCTCTGCTCTGTGGTATTAGATGCTTCTAAAACATTGAGGGTGCAGCTCTGTCCAGCCTGATTCACTAAGGAAATTTGGCTTATGGGTCCATGCTGTTAATATGACCATCCATCCATCCTATCCATTTCCTATGTTCCCAAAAAGTGGAGGAGAGGCAGAAGTGGCTGAGAATACATTTGAAGGGGTGACAAAAAAGTGGAGGTATTGCACTGAAAGTCTGAGGGTGCTTTAGTGGTGCTGATGGTAGAAGATGAAGAAGCTGAGAGTATTGTGATTAAGGAAGAAGAGAGCAAAAGATTCATGGAAAATGTGGGCAGATGTAGATCTGTTGTTTTGTATTGTAAAGGGCATAACAAATACTTTGGAAACCAAGCTTCAGCCACTGTGTGCTTTGTATCAGTTATTTTCTTGTTTTACAAGCCTTTCAGGGCCACTCTTTATGCATATGACATCTTAAATGAACACTTAGTGTCATGTGGATACACAAAATGACTAGGACTTCAGCCCTTGTCAGTAGTATCTTCTGATCATGTTTTGTTCACTTAATGACTGGATGAGTAAACTTCTTGTCACAAATGAGTTAAGTACCTCCACCAATTTCTCTTTCTTCATGGCATCAAGGAAGTTATGGATAAAAGAAATAAAAGGCCAAACACTTGCAATTTGTATTTGTTCATGCATATTAAATTTCTTCTTTTAAGAGTATCTTTTTAAAACTATCTGAAAGATTTGCAAGTAATTTACTACTGAGATAAAAAGCACAAATAACGATTGTTAATAGTGAAGTATTACCTGCCTTGTACAAGGATTTAAGACACATTAAAGTGGAGTAAGAATAATTTAGATATGAACAATGTTACTCAGTCACAAAACTCTTCTCTCAACACACATAACAGCACAGCTCGTGTTGTGTTTAGCCTGTGCTTAGCCCCTTTCTAACACAAAATTTGCATCTGTTTTTGTATACCCTTAATAAAAGTGGATGATAAGTGTTACTTCATTGAATTTATTAGGTAAATTAGGGAGTGTTTCTGAGACCTTCCTTATCTTGCACTGCCTCTTAAAGACAATCCACTGGGCAGTCACTGACTGTAATTGTTTCCTCTTTTTTTTTCTTAAAGCAAAACTGTGTCACAAGATAAATCAATAAAACCATCTTCTCATATACTGATAGGCACAGTAAATATTTCACCCTCCAAAAATTGATTCTTGTGAGGAAGAATTCTTGGTTACTTGGCTTTAGTAACCAAGGGGTGAGGATGTGGGCTCCAGCTGTGGTGCTGCTATGGCCTGGCTCTGTAGATGGAGGGAAGGTGGTGACATTCTCTCTGCCCTTCTGTTTCCCCACAAAAAGGGTGAACATAATGAAGCTTAACTATTTTTCAAACTGCAGGTGAAACATGCTGTGAAATTGTTCATTATTAGTAAAAAGAAAGTCATACCTTTAAAAGTGGGCCTTCTTTCAAGTTTAATAAGTGAAAGAAAGAAACATGATTTTTACCTTTGTCTATCATTTTTTTGGAGAGTTTCTATGGGCATATTACTGTATTTGGAAAATTTTTGAAGGAATAAGACAGGTTTTATATAATTGATGCAACATGGCAAAATATTACTGTCATTCATTTGAATAATCTTTAGATCCCAGTTTATAAAAAATGGTTATGAGGTAAATGCATCTCAAAATATTTTAAAACCCACTCTTGGCAGAAAAAATTCATTTAACAGCACTACTCAGTTATCGTGTGATAATTAGATAAGTGGACTTGGAGAGGGGAAATGTTTTCATTTGTGTTCTAAGAGGAACTTGTTTACAGATGAATATATGTATATATGTGCATATAAATAAACTTATGTATGTATGTTGTGATTTGGAACATAACCAAAGAGCAAGCTGATCCTTTTCACATGGCAAGCATTCTGGAGCTCTGAGGCTCAGTCATTCATGAGAGATGTGGAACATCTGAAGACAGCTTCACCAAGTGTGAGATTTGAACAACGGCATCGTTACAAATGTTTCAAGCTGAGGTGTCTGTAGGGATAAAAGCAAAATGATAAACACATGCTCACTATTTTCAATAACTTTTATTATTACTATTAGGAATATGCTAATATTCCTACTTCATGCAAACATTGGGCAGCTAGTTAATCTCAACTCTACATTCATTGTTGTGATAGTGTGTCAAGAGTTCATTATCATCTTATCACCTCTTAGGTCCAAGAAATACTGTATAAAATGCAGGGGTGTCAGTAGAGCAAAGTAAGATGGAAGAAAGTTACTCATGTGCTTAATTAAATGTAGAATGATGAACTAAATTTTTTTTTGTCATAGAGGACATGAGGAAAAGGGAAAGAGAACAATACTAGTCTCCAATCCATTATTGACATATTAATATATATGCTAATTGAAAAGGGTATTACTTGTAATAACTCTGTAGGTCAGATATATCTTAGGAAAGTCAAAGGTGAAGAGATGACCTTATTCAAATTAGAAATAAAAATTCTCAAGGACTTTAGTGAATCCACATAATTCACTTTAGAATAACAGTATATCAATTCTACATTAGAAAATAATCACAGTTCTCATATACTACAGTAATATGTAAGATAGCGAAAATGTAATTTAAGATACTTATCCAACAGTTACACTTACTTCACATTTTCTCGCTGAATTTTTTTTTTATCTCCTCTATAAATCCGTATCTTAATCTGAGGATAATTAATGTCTTTAATATCTTTCATTCTTACAGTGAAAAACTCTTCTAAAATATATTTTGTAAACTATGTTCCTACTATTACATTCAAATATATTCCTTACTGAAAAAAAAAAAGAAAAAAAAAAAAGGTCATTCTCGTGGAAGAGAGAAGGAATATAATGCACCTTTAAATGAAATGTCTTGTTATTGGCATTGCTTTGTGTGTCTTTTTGGTCCATAATAAAATATTGGCACTCCTCTCATATCAAAGAAATATGTATATGCAAGACTTTATTTCAGAGTTTGAAATGAATAGCAAAATGTCCTCGTTTTTTAAACTATCTTTTAATATATTATCTGTCCCTTTTATTTTATATGCAGACATATGTGCGCTCGCACATGTGCGCTCTCTCCCTTCCCACACACAGATACATAAACGTACATATCCACATAAGGTCTTTATAATGAGGAGCTGTTCTGATGCTTTAGCTTGTAATACTAATACTGCAAGAAGTTGAGAACATACTTTTGAATCTGATAATTTTGATATGTAACAGAAGATTTTGTTGATACTTTTAAAAGGAAAAAAGGATACTATTTCTCTGTTTGATACATAGGACTCTGGTCTGATTAAATTAACATATTGTAAGCATCTGACTAACTACTCAGTGAAGTAGACACTACCTCCTTGAAATCTGAATACATCCAGGCAATATGCCTAGAACATTTGCCTTGGCGCCATCCCAGTTGTTGTCATACACTATATCTAAATTCTTGATGTTAATTTTGCCTTTGGAGAGGAATAACATGGGGAAATGAGCCAAATGCTGCTCAAGACTGTACTCTTCTTAGGTTTGATTTCCTACTGTGAGGAGAAAAAAAAATGAGATTGTCAGCCACCAACATCCATCATTCATGATAATAAAATGAATTATTTGTTGCAAAATATTTCCATAATTTTATTCCATTCATCTTTTTATGATCAGAGTACCAAAATACTTAATGTTGTCTAAACTAATTCTAAGTCACCTAATTTATTCACATTGGAATAAATAGCTAAATTAGAAATACTAAAATGGATAATACTGTATTGATTAGAAATTGCATGGGATGGAGCACAATCATCAATTATAACAGAAGCATTAAAAGAAAAAAAGGTTTAATGTTTTGTTTTTGTTTTGTTTTGTTTTCCCTCAGAAACAAACAGGTTTTGTGACACATACTAGCCTGATCTGCCACTGATACAGGAAAGCAAATGCAAGGTCTACATTCTAGGTAATGGTGGCTTTTGCTTTTGGATTTTTATCCCTCTGTTTTGTGCAGAGGTGACACATATCTTGCACACCTAATTTATAATCCTTTAATCCTCAGATATTTTTCTCATGCTAGGAAATTGAATGTTAGATCAATCTCTAGTCTATATTTGCTCAAATATTGTTTAGTTGACCTTTCTTTCACAAATTACTTATCTGAAAATTACGCTGAATGTATGTTCTTGACAAGGAGTTGCAACAGATATGTTTATGATGGCCAGATATCCCAGATAGCTTGTCATTTTCCACATAAAATGCAAAAATCAACAAGCATTGAGGCAGAACTACTCTTTTGTCTTCAGTGTGATATTTCAAGGTCAGAAAAAGTTATGTTAATGGGGCAATTTAGCATGTAATAAATAGTGCATTGCCATTGCATGTGTTATATTTCTTCAACTAGCTCTATTTTAGTTTGTTGTATTTTCAATCCCACCTTTTCATGAATAGTAATGTTCAGGTTTTTAAAATGAAGTAAGATGACTGTATAAATATATTTTCAATTCAATACTACCAATCATGTAAAGTGTAATGTTATACTTCTCATACTGTTTTTTCATTTTTTGTTATAACACCTGAAAACAGAATATATCAAGACAGCCTTTCAAACACTGAAAAAAAATGTGTACATCTACAATATTTACAGATACACAAATTTTGCCAGGCAGTTACATGGTATTTGATGGCAAAAATGTTGCTGACTGAAACAAAGAGGACTAAACTTTGCAACTCTTACATGGGACTTCTATTTAAACTCGTAGGCTTTCCTGGAGAAAACTAAGTAGTATTTGACCATGAAATTGAGCTGAAGGATGACACCCATTGACAGTTCGTTACTTGCCAAGTTACCTAATTCAGATGTGATCTAGGTCCTATGTATGAATACTTAATGATAGGAACTACCTGTTCCTTAGGGCATATCTCCTAAACCTGATAGCCATGTTTGTAATTATTGAACCCGCGAATGGCAAGCAGGACCTGTTCTGCAAAGGTGTGTGTCTTCTCCCTGCTTAGAGCACTGCTATGGCCTCAGTATTGGCCTCTGGGATACACTGCTAGTGATTGGCCTCCAATTAAACTTTGTGCCACTGATTACCACCCTCTGGGCCTGACCACTCAACCAGTTTTCAGTCCATCTCACTGTCTGCTCACTCAGCCCATACTTCAATAACTTCTCTATTAGGATCTTCCAGGAGACAGTGCCAAAGGCCTTATTAAAGTTCAGGTAAAAAACATCCACTGCTCTCCCCTCATCTAACAGGCAGTTATTTCATTTTAGAAGTTTATCAAGTTGATCAAGTATGACATGGTGAAGCCATGATGACTACTCCTGATGATTTTCTCATCCTTAATATGCCTGGAAACGGTTTCCAGGATTAGCTGCTCCATCAAGCCCCAGAATTATGTCCTAATAACAAAATCTACTGTAAAAAGGAAAAATAGGCTTCATTGGACTTCCTAAAACTAAACTTCTGAGTAGTCAAAAGTGAAAAAAAAATACAAGCCTAGAAATATGTGAAAGAGGGCATATTTCTCAGTGAGTAGTTTACAAATTCACTAGGGATGAAGTAGAACTGGAGTTCTGTTTCTTCTGTCTGGAACTGGGTTTAATTTTTTTCTGTGGTCTATTCTAAAAATCACTTCTTTTCCAGGAAGCTGGGCACTGGCAGATTAAAATTTTAGGTGTGCTAAATTGTTCCATGGAGGTGATTATCCCTAGGTATTGATCATAAAAGGAGCATTTTGGACACTCATTTCCTGAGCTGATTCCACTGAGTTATATGCCTGACTTAAGTGGCATGACTCTGGGTTCAGGAATTTTATTTGCAGTTTTGAAACCTTGGCCATCCACTTCTGATATGACAACTTTCTTTGTTTTGAGCAGATAATCGCTAACGGCATCTTTAAGGTGCTTTTGGTGGGTCTCATAAATTATTTGCGAAGTTACATTTGTTCTTTGTTCAGTTTTAGGAACTTTCATTCTGTGTTTAGCAGATCTTGGCTCAGCACAACACTGTCTTTTGCATCTATCAGTGAAGCAGATGATAGTCAGTTCCCAGAGTCTCTCCTAGTCAGTTCAAAGATGAATACACTTCATTTCTCTTAGCAACTACATTGTGAGTGGTTTATAGTGTTTAGACATTTTTATTTTCTGACATAGTTTGCAATTTTATACCTGGTGATCACTCTGTCCCATTCCAGAATAATACTGAGACTATCTACATAAAGAAATACGTGGTCCAAAATTTGAACTGCAAAATGAAAAGGAAAGTTACTTGAAACCACACTTGCAAGTTACTTCCAATCTTGTCTGAGATTTGTTGCATTTACTATTGCATAGACTTTCCAAAACACATTAGTTAAATGGAGCTCAAAATCATTCATGCATATTTTATGGAAAAATTACAGATATATCTCCAATTGTAAGTTATAAAATATGTCTTTTCCTGGACTATTAAAATATTCTGCCCCATTTAAAATAAACTACATAATGTAATTGATGTGCAGTAATAATTTTGCTATTCTTAATAACATAAAGGACTTAATCACAAAATGCATTTTGAGAAGTATTAGGCATAAATTCAAGCACTTTTTTTCAATTCTGCTCAGCAAATACAGTAAGAAAGTGATATACAGGTACTATCTAAAACTGGGATAAAGTAGAGAGATTTTTTTTTTTTTTTTTAACAGCTGTGAAGACTATTGCCACATTTGCAAAAATTAAAGAGGATAAGTTAAAAGCAATTTGGCTGCCTGGAGTTGGGGCAGGCAAGAGAGAATCATGCAATAAAAAATACCATGTTCAAAGTCTGCCTAACAGAGATTTTTCACATTTATGTTACAGAGAGAAGGAAGATCTTAGTATATTTAATGTGTCTCAAAATGCCACATTATATGATTCAGAAAAGTTTGCTGACATTGAAGAGGAGTGTTTTGATCGTCAGCAGGACTTGTATCAGTACTGTGCTTTAACATGCAAATTCACCAAGAGATTTGGTGTGCCCTGACATCATCATCATCAAAACCAAAGCACCTGACTACAGATTACATGCATTCTAATGACATTGGTCATTAGAGAGAAAAGAAAACGGAGTTGGAAAGTCACAATATCTTCGCTGATGAGAAGTGAATTATAAATCAGTGTTTTAGACTATAAATGGTAAGGTCTTTGCATGAGTTAAAAAATAAAATAGTAAGATGGAAAATAAAATAAAAAAGATATTTATTAAATTCACTTTGAACTGAAAAGCAGGTTCCAGTAAGATATAAAATAAAATAGCTAGCCTTATTGCAAGACAGATAGAATAAGAAATGTTCTTCTAACCATCAACAATCTCCTGGTTTTAGACGTTGGCCAATATTTCAAAGGACTTAAGTCCCTGGAAAGCCTCCCTATTTTATATGTCATATTTTTCAACTTTTGTAAAACCGCAGAGATTTCTAAGACAAATATTAAGATTAGCATGAACTGAGTATGAATGGAATTAGGAAAGTGTGTGTAAGCACTAGAAAAAAAGCAGTAGAAATTTTGAAAGAATGACCTGTGTTGACACTGGGGGACCCTGACACAAGGACACTATAACCAGCACCTCATTCCCAGCAGTAAGATTGAGCAGACTGATGTTTATGGTGAGTTCACACAGCTTGCACTCCAATAAAATCCCAGCACAGATGGCTTGCCAACAAGAGTCCCTGCACCCTCACACCAGGAGGATGATGACGAAGCTGCAGCATGTCCCATTTACTGTTTCTTTTCTAGCCCATCATGAAAATTAACTTTGGGACAGTAATTCAAACGTATATTCCAAACAAGGGAAAACAGACAATGTGCTGCAATATGATCTAAGATTTATGGACTAAGAAAAATTTTCAAGGGAGATCTCATCGCAGCAAACAGCTCTTAAAGAAAATGTATCATAGAATCACTTTTGTAGGAAAAGACCTTTAAGATCATCGAGTCCAACTGTTAACCTAACACTGCTGAGTCCACCACTAAACCATGTCCTTAAGCACTGCATTTATACATCTTTTAAATGCCTCCAGGGATGATTCTACCACTTCCCTGGGAAGCTTGTTCTAATACTTGACAACCATTTTGGTGAAGAAAGTTTTCCTAATATCCAATCTAAACCTCCCCTGGTGCAACTTGAGTCCACTTCTTCTTGACCTATCACTCATTACTTGGGAGAAAAGACCAATGCTCACCTCACTACAATCTCCTTTCAGGTAGCTGTAGAGAGCAATAAGGTCTTCTCTCAGCCTCCTGTTCTCCTGACTAAACAACCTTAGTTCCCTCAGCCACTACTCCTAACACTTGCTCTCTAGACCCTTCACCAGCTTCATTGCCCTTCTTTGGACCCGCTCTAGCACCTCAATGTCTTTCTTGTAGTGAGGGGCCCAAAACTGAACACAGTATTCAAGGTGAGGGTGCACCAGAGCCAAGTACAGGGGGACAATCTCTTCCCTAGTCCCACTGGCCATGCTCTTTCACATGTATGAGAGATCT
Organism: Antrostomus carolinensis; assembly: GCF_000700745.2. Lineage (NCBI taxonomy): Eukaryota > Metazoa > Chordata > Aves > Caprimulgiformes > Caprimulgidae > Antrostomus > Antrostomus carolinensis. Next base: position 11,162 of record NW_010293505.1, read on the forward strand.
CTCCAAATACCAGTTCCTCATTTTCTAATCAAGAATAGCCCCTCAGAAGTCTCGACAGCCATTGTCCACTGTTATCTATGGGCAAACCACCTGGGAGTACACATACAGTACAGTGATTAAGTGGTGTTTGTGAGTGAATAAAGCCTATGAGCGAATGAGTGAGTGAGTGTGAGTACATAAAATCAACTTGCTTAAAATTTTTAAAAGTAACACTTTCCTCTTTCTAGGTAGTGGGCTCAGAAAAAATGCAGCTGAGTGATAAGGGCATGGATGGAAATCATGCATTCATAGGTAGAATTCTGCTCACCTTTCAATTTGTGTGTGCTCCACATGAATCAATTGAAATTTCCTGGCTTCTGGTCAGGATACATACCTGTGCAAACAGTGCTTATTGAAACTGCACATTGTTTTCTTCAAGTTTAGCACTAAAAAAATAATTGTTCACATCAAAATGCACTTATGATGATATTTTTGCAAATTTGATTGATGAGTATGTGTCAAAAGCAGTGCTTTCTTCTTATGCGAGGAATTGGAGTCTCCCTTTACATTCTTTGAGTACTGAAAATCTCACAAACTAAGCTCAGCAGTTCCACTCTAGATTCAGAGTAGTTGCTTACTGTGGGTTCTTTAAAATAAATACTGTTAGCTGACATCAAAGTCTTCCTCTAAATGTATCAAGTTTATCTTGCACAGGAGAAATAGCCTTTTTTTGTCTTTGAGTGAGCCAAAGGAAAATTTGTTATCTGTACATCCTGAAGGAACACTTGAGGAATTGTCCACTTATAACCAAAAGTTCAATCCTGGGTTTTTAATATTTCTATAAAAATTGATGCTGTTCATGTAAATATTTTTTTTTTTTTTAAAAAAGGAGGAGGTTTAATTTTTTATTTAGCTGGGGGAAACCAAAGCTGAGGTGCAATAAGCATTGAAGTAGGTGTGTGCAATAAATCTAATGGAACTCTCTTTAGCTGAGAAAGTATTCTAACACATCCTTCAAGGCAGGACATGAAGTGCAACAAATCTTTTTTTTTGTTGATGTCTATTGAATTCAGCCAACTCCTTTAAAGTGGCCTTCATTAACCCACTGATCACAATGTCTTGCTTTGCTGAGTCCGTCGTATTGCTGCACTGGAGCTGGAGCTTTTTAAACCTTCTCTTACTATGTCCATGGAGCAGCTGGTCCATGAAAGATCTGGTCTAGCCATTTCTTGCTAGATTCTATTTCATTTTAATTCTGTAATGACTAGCCTTCACACATTTAACACTGAAAGGTCTGCATAAAAAATTGTCTGCTAAACCAGGAATTGAACAGAGCTTGGAAAATAAGGTTTTTTTAGTCATAAAAAGGCTTCTTTCCTCACCTTTCTGGTTAATATGGCATTGAAATTTTATAGTCTAAATAAAAAATGATGGAATACTGGAATCCTGGAAATCATATGGTTTCAAGTCATATGTCTTGCAAATCAAAGCCTAACTATATTATTCAACAATTGTTATTGTCTAGTAAATAGCAAACATATGTTTTGAAAACCAAAATAAAATATGCTATAAAATGAGCTTAAATTCCATTAATTGAATCAAACAATGAATGATAAACTGAAAACTGACTTTTAGGTAGTTGTCGTGAATAGTACTCCAAAACTGGAAGTATAAGCCAGCAGGTTTGCTGGCTGGGGATGGCTGCATAAAAACAGCATTCAGGCAAAAACCTTTCCTCAAGACTCGATTCGTCTTGAGACTAGAATTTCAGTAGATGTAAATAAGCTCCAAATACTGAAGACCACCTGTTAAGGGGTGATGAAAAAAGCTACAGAAAGAAGAAATTTGCAGTACTAGTTTAGTATTTATTATTTTTTACACACAAAACTCCTACACTTCAGGAGGCCTTTTTCAACGCTAGATGTTTTTCAGTGCCCATCCTTCTAAAAACAGACTTTACTAGTCCATCTTGACCACTGTGAAGAGATCCTCATGAAGACTTACCTAAACCTCCATCTTTTTTATATCAAGCAAGAGTTTGCATGACTAGTTTCCTACAAATGATAAAAAATTTCCGAAGTTTATGGTTTGTGAACTTGAACATCCATTTCCAAGGACTCTGACATACATATACACGTAAAAAAGACAGCACAGCATGTTATGACAAAATGCTTTTATACAAACTCTTTACACTTAGAAAAACCCTGGCTCAGGCTTACCAGTCTGAATAAACTGTTGAAAGCCAGATCATTAGCACGACAATTTAATATGATTTTTTTTTTTTAAATAAGATTTTGTTTGGCCTTCTATGTGACTTTCTTTTTTTTTGTTTTTTTCTTCATAGTTAATATATCCCTACAATAACTGGTTAGGAAGGACATATTAACTCCTTTCAATGTTGTCTTCAGAAATTCCGTCTTTTGTATTTTTCCTTATTATTCATTGGAGTGATTGGTAAAGAAGCCAGGACTGTAGCTTATGTTCTGATTGGAAATTCCCTTTCTTCTCCTCCAGGTATTATTAAGAAGTGTTTAAATATTTGCTTTGGATAGAGAGAGTGAGGGTGGAGGATATCTGGCATGGCATGGAAAGGAAGCAGTCTGGTAAGTGGTGTCCTGTGTTGGACTGTTGTCCTGGTGTCCTCCCTGTTTTTATCAGATGGGAGGAAATGAGGAAGGAGAAAGGTCTTTAGGAACACAAGTGCTACACAAAGGTTGTGGTATCCTATAAAAAAGAGAGATGTTTTCTGCAAAAAGATATATTGTACCTATATTGATGTATGAATGAGGTGTCTTTTGCAGATCTTGCCTTAAGTTTCTCTTGCCTACATAATTTTTTTTGTTTTCCAGAATTCCTTCTGAAACAGAGCAGCACTGTATGATTCCTGGTTCTAATCCCTGCTGTAAAACCACAGTCCCTGAATACTTAACAATACACTGCAGTTTCTGCTGAGTAGTGTTTAAGCTTCAGAAGGAGAAAGATTAAAAAATATTACTGCCTAGATTAGCGGTCCCTTAGTGCCACCAGTTATGCTATGTCCTTGGGAAGAAACATATCAGTCTGTGGGCCAATGCCCTGACTTTTTGCATATCAATTGGAAGTGCAGAAATTGCAGTGAAGTGGGACATAGACGTAGTTTTTTGGAGATGTGGCCCTCATGGAACAGGTTTCTTAACACTTCAGAAGTAATATGGCCTCTACCACAAGTATCTTCAACACTTGTCAGGTCACACTCATCCACATTTTTGTATATCACTTACTCTTTAGGCCAGAACTTGTTCTTTAAATGTGGAGTTGCTATCTCCTTGGGAAGTGGTGTGCTGGAGGAATGGTGAAGGTGTGAATGACTGCAGTGCCCCAGTCACCTATAGGAGCCTTTGTCCTAGAATCACTCTTTTCTGTTAACCCAATAGTTGCCTGATCACTTGGGAAAAGGAATTGAAAGTATCCAAGTACCTTTAGCCAGGTGGAACATGGCATCTACATAAAATTATTAAAATAGTAAAATGTGGTTTCCTTCACAGCCTCTGTGCCCAGCCCTAGTAGATCCAGATCAGTTCCATGCATGGGCCGAGAGAGAAAACCTGCCAGGTGCAGCTGCTGCCTTTCCTTCTCTGTCTGCCAGAGGTCTGTCTTGAACGGTTAAGCTGGAGTTTGATGCTCCCTTCACACATTCTCCAAACCAGAATGTTAAAGAACCTCTGTGATACAGCTGGGTATTAGGCCTTCTACATGGGGAATAACCTGGTTGCTGCGTTGAGTCATTTACTGGCAGGCTCCAGAGAGAGGTCACTGTTCAGCTGCTCCTCTAGCAGTGTTCTCTGATTTACTTCTTTGCCTTTGGGCAAGATGATATCTTACAGGCAAACTGAAGTGCAGAAAATATTTTATTCTTTGCATCAGGATAACATGCACATAAATATGTATAGATATGCCATCCTCAGAGCCCAAACCATCTGTACAAGTGTCACCACAAGAGCTATTGGTAGCTTTTCTGCATGTCTCACTACTTATTTACAGTCTAATTAAAGCATTAAACTCCAACTTGGCTTCTAATTAGCAGAGCAGCAGTTAGTCAGTATTGCTTTGCTATAGCCTGCTATCTGCTTAATTTTAGGACAACAAAACTGTCTGTGGACCTACTGACTTACCAAGGTATTTCAGCTCATCTTTAAGGCACCTGCTCAAACTTAGCCCATCTTTGATCATCTTCAGTTTACAAGCAACACTGAAAGTGAGGAGTTTATAATGGGAAGGTTTGATGGGAAGCAGAAGAAAATGACACACAGTTCCCAGAGCCATTTATAAGCTTTGATACAGCATGGTTTGTGTGGTGTGTTCATTGTATTAAGTTTGTTTCTTCTGGTCATCTGTTGAAACTATCCCTCACATATGAATTTACTTCTCTCACAGACTGGGCTTTTCTAAATCACATCTTAAACTTTGCCCATATATTGTCTCTTTTTTTATAATCTAATGCACTTACAGATTTTTTTTTTTTTTCTTCCTGAAGATGCTTATTTGAAGAGCAGGACATCAGTAATGAATAAAATAACTGTCTGATTGACAAAGATCTCCACATTGACTCATCCATAAGTGAGGGGCTAAATAAAATCAAGGATTGCAAAAGAAGTAGTGAATATATAACCAGAGTTTATTTGACAGGAAAAAGATCCCATCCATTTGAAGCTCTACCATGTGGGATGTCTGCAGGCTTCCAAATGACTTTTGCAATTTCTTATCTTTATAAATTACTTGAATGGACTATAAACAAGTCAGATAGTCTAGCAATGCAATAATGAGAAAAGGAATGACTGCACATCAAGTGGCAAGATTCAGTTTTCAGCTTTGTAATGTGGCTGATACCTAAGAAATACAAATTATTCTTGATAAACATTCAGCTTTACTCAAAAGAAAAAAAGTAACAAGAACGAGAAAAAAAAAGTAACAGAATAAAACTAACTAAGGAAATAAGACTTTCAAAAGAGGACTTTTGAGAATGGAATTGTGATTTTCTTTTAAGTAGTACTTTTACTATCTGTAAAGATAATTCACTGATAAGGCAATATATTGTATCTTCCATTATAAGACTGTAAAAAAATTAGTCTTAATCAAGATTATCACCAACATCAAGCATCATGCACTCTGGTCAGTCCCATTTCACTTAAAATACACATCTAAGCTTTCTTTCCACAATGTTACATATTTTAATACCATGTGACTGAAAATTAAAATTGTGCAAACATGCGTACACCTGTGCTGTTTCACTACCAGTGCCTGTTTGTCATTCAGCAGCACAATTCCCCAGAATTCCTGCGAGTAAAACTGACGTCAGCACATCAACTTTTGCAGCTATTTCAGACATACAGAAAATAATTCCCGGTAACTCCCTGTCTGGAAAAAAATAGCAAAGCTCAAGCAAATGCTGATGAAAAATTACCCCAATTTGTCAAATGCACAATACTTATAACCTAAATCCTATCTACATGGTATGTTTTTCAAATTAAATATTTTAAAATGCAGCCTTTCCTGCAGGGATTTCAAAGAGACAAAAAAACAAAACAAAACAAAACAAATCAAAACAACAAAAAAACCCCCAAAAAACCCAAACAAAAAAAACTCCACCCCAAAACCAAAAACATTCCCTCAAAACCAAAACCACAACAAAAAAATCACTCTGATATGTAAAAGGAGACGAGAGTGCAAAAGTATTCAGTATTTAAAAAAAAAAATGTGTGAACTCAGTTGTGAGATTCCCCTTTGTCATTAGCAGAACTCCTGCTAGCTTCTAAAGGACCAGGATTTTGTCCCTGGATTCTGCATCTAGCAGAAGCATAAGTGACAAACAAATATATTATTGTGCTAGAAATAGCTTAACAGTCTACTAAGAGAAAACAATGCTTACATCAATGAAACACAGATATTTCTTTCTCTATCATTGGCACATCATATTTTACAAGTTCAGGCATGAGAACCAGCTTAGAGATGTACTTGTTTGCTTTCCCTTATTCCTAATATTTTACAGGAAAAATAATTCAGTAATATCTGAAGGCTTTATGAAAAGTAGATGCTTTATTATGATGCTAATGATATTAATAAAGCATCTTTTCTATTAGGTAGTTGATGTCATACATCCGGTAAGAGAGTTACTGAACGTGAGGACTTGTGAAAACCAGAGAAGAGAAGGCTGGGAGGGGTGTAAACAGTTTTCCAACAGCTAGGAGGAACCAATCTCTTCATATGGAAGGCGGATGAGAGATGGGAATCATAAACTGAAACAGGGGACATTCTTACTTGACTGTGGGGGCAGAAATCACCAGTAGGGAGGGGGACAGGCTACCCAGAGAAGGTATGCAGTCTCTTGCTCTGGAGCTTTTGAAGATCCAGCTGGAAAAGCCCTGAACAACCTGGTCTGAGCTCAGGTGTGACTCTGCTTTGAGCAGGAGTTTGCACTAGAGACCTCCTGAGGTGGTGTGAATTTCAGGGTTTGGGGTTTGCAAAGAAAACAAGAAATACTGGAAGATATAGGAAATCCAAGATTATATATGAGTGCTAAATGTCAAGTGATTTGAAGAACATAATAAATATTTCCTTAACCTCTCAGTACTTGGAAGCATCATGTAATGCTGAAATTATCTAAATACTTTTGCAATGAACTCAGCAACTAGAATTTATGTTCACATGTATTCCTGAATCTATGCTAGATCTCAGCAAAGACTTGGTAGTTATGTAGTTTAGATTTGGATTAGACATTTTAAGATGTGTGTTTTCATAGCAGGCCCTATCTACCTTGACCACAGTGAGAATAATATTTTAAACTCTACCAAGCTATATAAAGGAGAAAATAAGGGTTAGTTTATCCAATGAGAAACATGACTTGCTAGGAAGAGAGCACTGTCATCTTCCTGAATTCTCAGTAGAAGGAGCTGAAACTAGGCTTTTGAAGTAAATAATGAACAGAGATCATTGTCAACAGTGACTTGGCATTGGAAATTTCATTTTCTGCCCATTGGAAAAAATAAACTAAAAGATTATTTTTTGTCCCCAGAAAATGTTATTCAGTCAGATGTTCTCAAATCCCTAGCTACTGTGCTCCCTGGAGACAGGCTCTTGGATGTGAGCGATTCCAGGGTGTTCTGCAGTAAAGCACCGAGAGCCAGGGTCCACAAGATTTCCAGTTTGTGGCTAACTCTATAAAAAACACTATTCCTGACCTCCAACCTCGTGGTCCACTATGGCTTTTGAACAATTAGGAGATTTTTAAGTTAAACTTTTTAAAAAATTTTTTGTAAAGACAATTCAAATTCCCCATGCCATAGAAGAAAGGGAAATAAAAGATTTTGGTTTTCTTTTTGTTTCAGGACAAATTTAAAAGAATTTAATTGGAATTTCCAGTCAAGGAAGTTTTAAATTTTCCAGCCAGTTCCTAGCAGGAGCTGGTTACTAGCTTCCATTAGGCATGTGTGCCTTCACATCCTTGGAAGGACTTTTTTCTCTGACATTTTCTAGCTGTCAGAAAACTTGTCATTTAACCCCGGGCCATGGCATGTTTTGTTCCACTGTGATAATCTGCTTTGGTTTTGTGAACTTTAAAGAGCTCTACTACCATTTTGATAAAGAATTATCACATTTATCATGTTCTGTGCAACTTCTATGGAATTCTCTGTGTGTTTTCATGCAAACTGTAATACACTATTTTGATTATAAAGTCCAGACTTCACCTTTTTTCACAGTTGGAAAAATATAATTTATATTTGTTTGTATTCTGTATCTTCTGTACTTCAACTCTGTACTCTTTGTAATATTAGATCCTACCACTTTAAACAATTACTGGGTTTGTTTTTTTTTTTTGTTTTGGGGTGGGTTTTTTTTGCGTGTACTTAACTCAAATTTACTGAAAAAGTGAAGTTATAGTCTTGCATTGTGTCATTTGGGTACATCACAGCAAGTGTAAATGGTACATAAATTTCTACAGAATAATTTCTCAGACACTGATTTCATTCTCCTTGCTAAGTGCTTTGATGATTAACAGTAGCATTCTCAATCTGCTGAAATCTGTTGGCTCAGGCTCAAATTTCAAATCCATCCATTATTTTAAGGATAGGTTTGGCTGTATAGCTATAGGACATTTTGTTAGTAGCATATAAACTATTCAATTAATTTGAAGCTAATTTACTAAATGAAATATATTTTCAAATTGGAAAATAAATAACGCAATTAGATTTTTCGTTTCAGTTTCAATTCAGCCAAATAATATATTTTTTTTATTTTCCCATCTCATTACAACTTGAAAAAGTTTTGTTTATTTTTTGTTTGTTTGTTTTAAACTCATTTAAACTAAGGTTTCATTTTCATAAAAAGCATGTAGGATAAAAGATTTTCTCTTTTCACTTTCTCTGTCTGTCACTCCCACTAGATTCTTATCGTCCTTTTATAACTATTCCTTTATTTTATTTCAACCACTTTTTTCTTCTCTTTACATGAAGCAAATTTCATAACTTAGGAAAATCTGAACCTTTCTACTAGGATGGAAATAAACTAAATGTGGTGTTTTCCTTTTAGCTTTTACTCTAAAAAGGATACCAAGTAACTACTGGATTACTTTTGAAGCAGTGCTTCAGAAAACATGTAATATTAGAAAATTAAAGTAACACGTTACATAAAAGTCATTATGATGGTAACTTTGCTTGTATGTTGTGCAGCTTTCTGAAACCTTTGCATCCGATTTGTTTTCTTGTGGAGTTTTTTTTTGAAGATATAAGTTTTTTATTATAGGCATTGTGTTTTTGTGTATGTTTCTGCAGTATCTGGCTCACTGGAGACAAATCCCAATTTCAGCCTCAGATTTTTATTAAAATAAAAATATGCAATAAAACAAAAACTGAAAAGATTAGTGAGCTATTGACTCTCAGTAGGGACTGCTGTTTAGTGGTACAACTGTTTGAATAGATTTTGTGTGATACACTATTGTGAATTTGCTACAAAACTAGCTTTTCAGCCCAGTTTCCCTATAAATACTGAATGTGAGTTGGAGCTGAAAGCTGGGTAGATATTTCACAGAAAAGTGCTCATAGCATGTAGCTAAAGGCACCTGTACTGGAGTGTGAATGGTTCACCTGTTGGTAAATTTGCAAAGGTAAATTTCTACACTTTAGTTTCCTCAGTATGAGCCCTCTGAAGGTAAATTGTAAATTAGGGACTTAATGGAAATGTTCACCATTAAGAATATGATAAGATGAAAAGTGAAAGTATTATGTAGATAAAGCAGTACGTATTCAGTTTCCAGTATTTCCCTCATTGTGTGTTGCCAACTTAACACCAGTGAGAAGAAATACTCTGTCAGAGCAGCCATAAAGGTGACCTGGTTATAATGGCAAAAAATACTGACAAAAGACGTCTGCTAAAATACTGACAGAGAAAAAACTCTGCCAATCTGGGAACCTGGCCTGAGAAGCCAGAGCATCCTTGACAAGCATGGGTGGGAGCCTGGGTTGGCCTTGATAAGTGCAGCTGGGAGCCTGCAGCATCCTTGATAAGCACAAAACAAAGAAACTGCCATAACCTGCAGAACAAAGAAAATGCTATAACCTACAAACTGACCTCCTAGGAAAGCAGAAGTCAGCAACAGCTGTTGCAGGAACTAGTGTCCTATGGCCATTTACATATCCACATTAAAGCTATAAAAGTAGCTTTAATGTGGATATGTAAGTGGCCATATCACTACCTTCCCAAAACACACTTTTCTTTCCAAGAACTCCTCCTGTGTGAACATATATACATGCTCCTTTGGTCACGCCAAGGACACCTGATTGAATTCATACTCTGTGATGTGGATCATCTCTGCAGTGAGACTTTGTCCATCATTGATTGGCCCCACTCCTGGAGTGGTTTAATGGATGGTACTGGTAATACTTTGAATGAAAATAATATATATAGGCATGTATGTAAGTAAGTAAGCAATTTGTTGCTTAACTACTGGTAATTTGTAGTAACTTGTGAAAATGTATATGTATTTCTGTATGTATATATGTGTATTGAGTCTGACTGGGATGGAGTTAATTTTCCACATAGCAGCCCTCATAGTGCTGTGTTTTGTAAAGGTGTTGATAACACACCAGTGTTTCGGTTACTGCTGAGCAGTGCCAGCACAGCACCAAGGCTGTGTCTCCAACATTCCCCCCCAGTAGACTGGGGGTAGGGAAGGTCTTGGGAGGGGACACAGCCAGGACAGCTGACCCAAACTGACCAAAGGGATATTCCATACTATATGACATCTGCTCAGAAATAAATTCAAGGGGAACAGAGAGGGAAGGGGGTCATTCATTATTTACAACATTTGTCCTCTGGGGCAACCACTATGCGTACACTGAAGCCCTGCTTCCCAGGAAGTGGCCAGACATTGCCTGCTAACGGGGAAGTAGCAAATAAATATTTTGTTATTCTTTTGCTTCTTTTTTGCTTTGTTTCTATTAAACTGCCTTTGTCTCAACCCACGAGTTTGTTTTTTGTTTTTTTTCCATCTTATTTTGTCCCCTCCCCATGCTATTGAGGAGCGGGGCGATAAAGTGGGCTTTGGTGGGCACCTGGCATTCAGCCAAAGTCAACCTAGCACAACATGTATATGTTTGCTTTACTAATCATAAGTATACTTACCTTACTAAAAGTAATTAGCAATAAATAAATTCATGGAAACAAAGACTCCATGTGCTTGTGTACTGTGGAATCCTACAAACCTATTCTCATTGCCAACCTTTGTGTTGGGTAACCCTTGTAATGTTGTGGTCATGACAGTTGCAAACTCCCAAATAAATCAGCCTGAGTGATTGGTTAGCTTTTAATATTAAGAAACAGCAAATTATATATTTTCCTGCCACTGCTGATCTTCATTGTTTGCTAATTTTATTCTTGGTATTAATTAAATGATTAACATAACCACAGCATCTTGCCCACACACTCTAGGAGGAACAGAAGTATCTTTTGGTTTGTTAAAACATCTCAATTAGTCCTCATGTCTCATAAATTTGCTTTGTCCTTATTTTGGACAAAGTGCACACACAAATTAATGCTCTTTACTTTTAGACAGCACTACAGAGTGGATTTTAGTACTCTTATCTATAACTTGCATTATTTACATTTCTCTACTGCTGTGACCTATGTGTGTGCATAAATATGCATATATCAGATATTTTACTATCATATCACTTTTCTTACCCAAAACTCCACTGGTCCCTGTGAAAGACCTTTAGATTAGGTTTGCATTTGACTTAAAAAGTATTCCAGGCTATGTACATCTTTGATCTTTGTTTTGTCTGATGTACTTCAAATTCTTAAAAAAATCTGGTTTATATATTCACTTTTAGCAAAGATATTAAGATTGAAAATTGAAATTGAAAGGATGTGTGTGCATATTTGTGTGAAATCACCAGAAGAAAGAGCAGAAAAAGGGCTAAAAGAATGGACCTTATCTGTAATGGAGGAAAAAATTCCCACTCTTTGAAGTTCACAAGTGCACATTTTTTGGTCCTGAGTCTGGAAAAGCTTGAACTTTGATTAGACCAGCACAGATGACTTGTTAGGGGAAGACTCTGCTTTTTAACAATAGGAGGATAACAACTGTGTCATCTGGATGTGGCCAAAACTAAACTGTGGAAACCTTCTGTCCTCTTAAAAGACAAGATTTAGGTTGACCTGAAAAATATCTCCTCTGAGAATGAAGAGTGGTGTAACAGGAGCTTCAGGTAAAATAACAACTTGCTTGATCTCTCTTGATTAAAAAAAAAAAAAAAAAATTTTTTTTTTGTAAACCCAGGAATGGTGTTCCGATTGGCAACTTCAGTCACTGCTTTACTTAATTTGGAGAAGGCCCTTGAAAGAAACAGAGATTGGTGCTTATTGCTGGAAAAGGCACTTGAAAGAAGAATTACAGAGCTTTTGTGTGGTCACAGAAGCCTTCATGTACCACCTGCTGAAATTAAACTAAAATCTTCCATTCTTTTAGGGTGAACTGGACTAGGTTAACAATCAAAGATCCTAATGGTATGATAAATAAGAATCATAAAATAGGTTTAGTCTGTAAACATCTGTAAACTACATCTCAGAAGTTCTGGTTCTTTTCCACCACTCACAGACTTTTACCAGAAAAAGTTTAGGATTTTTCTTTGGTTTGTTTTTGCATTTTTTTTGGCAGGAAGGAGGACTAATGGGACTGTATGGTATATTTGTATTGTTTTTCCTACAGGGACAAGAGTATCCATGTTACAACAAAAAAGGATTTATTAAAAAAAACAAACAAAACAAAGCCATAAAACAATGTAGTGAACTTATTTGTTTATCTATGTGTTTTTAAAACACCCTACTTAAATTTATTTCATTGAAACTTAGAAAAATAGCCAGCCTTGAAAAATGTGTTTGTTCTGGAAATTTTTAATAACTAAAAATAGAAGTTTCCTGTGGAAATATCACTTCAGCCATAACTGTTATTAAGAGCTAATTATAAGGGTGTTCTGGCAAAAATTAATCAAAATTATAAAGTCTAATATGGTAAAAGCATCATAGAGAAAAATATTTAAATGAAAAAGCATTAAAAGAAGAATTATTTTATACATGTCTAATCCATTCTGATTAGAAATCAAATCAAGGACCTTTGCATCAGAAAAGCTAATCTGAGAGGCTTATACTTTCTTTCAAAATCCAACTCAGAAGAGATGATGTATGGCTTTATTTTTATTTTTTTTTTTTAGTAAATACAGTTTTTCTTTTGGCACTGTCAGGAGAGCAGTGGCCAGCAGAAGGAATTTTCCACATTCTCCCAGTACCCTTCCATCAAGCCGACAGGAGATCTTGGACCCATCAACTTCCTCACTTTCAGTATCACCTGTCTTCATTTACAGCATCATTCACTATATCCATCTGACAGCTACCCCAATGTGCATAGATCTCAGTACAGAAATCATTAACATTTTCCAGGTAAAACTATCCTGAGTCTTATGGAGAAGTTTTACTTTAGTCCCTGAATTCAGTTGCCCCAAGCTGAGTCTTTTGTTAGAATCCAGAGGAAAGGAGAAATATGGTGGCAATAGCAGTGGTCTGGAGGGGTACAAGGAGGCAAGAGTTTTATGGGAAAGAAGTCTCCACTGGGGCACAGGTTGAAAAAGGGAAAATGAAGTGTGGTGGTTTGGGTGGATTCACCCTTTTGCTTGCAGCTTGCAGCCAAACACAGCCTGCTCTATCACCCTTCCCCCCCCGTCACCCAGGGAGTAGGGGAGAGAATTTGGAAAGAAGGGCAAGGACTCACGGATTGAGATAAAAACTATTTACTAATTAAAAGAAAATGATAATGATAACAACAGTGATAACAGACTATACAAATGAGTGATACACAGTGCTCACCGCCCACTGACCAATTCCCAGCCTGTGCCAGCTAACGATCCCGCAGCCGAGACGGTCCCGAACCAAAACCCCGGAAGAGAGAGCCCGAGCGATCCCCGAGAGAAGTACCCCGTCTTCCGGTCAACCCTGGTTAATATACTGGCATGACGTGATATGATATGGAATATTTCATTGGCATAACCAGATGCCAGTTTTGGGTTTTGCTATTCACTGCGCTTCCCCCCTCCCAGTCCTAATGCAGCTGTGAACCAGCCAAACACGGTGGCCTTGAGCTACAGCAGCAACTAAAAAAAAAACCAGTACTGTTATCAACGTTCTTCTCGTGATATGTCTGAACTGAAACACTGAAAGTAAAACACAGCTATTCTAATTACTAAAAAGAAAATTAACTCTACCTTAGCAAAACCAGGACATGAAGTCAAAATCTTTCTGGATCAAAAGATCTCAAAACCAGACTTTAAGACTACAGTATAGGAAGAATAGAATATAACACCTACAAAGGTAATCTAATCCAACTGCCTGACCACTTCAGGGCTGACCAAAAGTTAAAGCACATTGTTAAGGGCATTGTCTTTTGAACACTGACAGATTTGGGGCATCAGCAACATCTCTAGGAAGCTTGTTTCAATGTTTGACCACCCTCTTGGTAAAGGGATGTTTCCTAATACCTAGTTTGAACCTCCCCTGACACAGCTTTGAGCCATTCCCATACTTCCTGTCAGACTACACTGTGAAAGACCAGTTTGTAAACCATCTTTCCAAACGGAAGTACATCACTAGTAGATTAATCCTGTGGTGGGTTTGGTGGCTTTTGATATGCTGTGTTATACTTGCTTTAAGTGCTCTGGAACCATTCTCTCTGTGGTAGATCACCTCTATCATGTAACAACTGTTGTCACTGAAGGTGCTCTGACCTATAGTCTCATCTTAAAAAAAAATTAAGGTTTTCAGCAGAGTGCCAAGGAGTCTAATCTCATCTACTGCTCCTCACTCTGTGTTCAAAACAGAGGAAGCTCATGACCTTCACAGCAGTCTATGTATATTGTTGTTCAGTTAGTTAGGAGACATTATCATCCCCTCTTGCCCTCTTCTGTCGACAAGGTAAAGATCTGAGTTTCCAGTGCTTCTAATAGCCTTTCAGGCACATTAGAGAAGAAGAAAAAAATAGCTATAACTTTCACTGATCAAGTATTCAGCTTGCTTTTACTTCAGTGGGATTTCTCCATGTGAATTTGGGAACAAGGTTTGGTCTTCAATATGACTTGTATAAATCGCAGATCATTAATTCTTGGTTAGACAGAGTTAAATATGTTTAAAGAACAATAAAATACAAGAGTATTAGCAAGCTTTCCTGTAATTACCACAGTCACAACTCTGTAGCAGATGATGATCGTATGCTTAACAAAATACTTAAAAGTGCAAAAATATGAAGCAGATTAATGAAGTGATTAACTAGAATACCCTGTAAAATCACACTTGTTTGAACTCTCTTTGTCAAGTAGAAATATCTTTTTCATGGTAATTCCTGATTTGAACAAGAATTCTACCTCAGACTGAATGTAATTTTAAACTCAGTCTCAGGGTTAAAGTTAATTACATTTATAATTCATTTGGTATCACTTTTGAAGAGATACCTGTCTGAAAAGAGTTCAAGCACACAACTGATCTCACACAGATGACATTAAAGTGTGTCTAAATGATGATGAGGAACATCAGGGGGCCGTGTGTTTTCCTCATATGAATCAGGGAAGGTAAATCTAGGTGACATTCTGGATGAACTCTGTGGAAGCTTGTACTCTTTCAGCTGTGAATTATTGAGGCCAAATTTTATTGCAGCAATCCCAATGAGTTAGGAACAATTTGTGTAAGAAAAGCAGACCAGAGAAGAAAGGAAGTTCACCACGGAACTGATACAAGTAAGAAAATTGTAATGTAAAATGCCACAGATAACAATGCAGGAGGCAGTTCAGAAGATCTACTTCCACTATGATTTTATGTTTTAGTTGGTTTTAGATGAAGCAAGTTTATTTTGACTGAACTAAAAGTGATACAACTATTGAGCTCAGTGAATCTGACATCAGGCCTTATCACAGGTGAGATGTCTGTTTTATACAAAGGAAAGAAGTTATCTTTAAGGGCAAGAGTAGATTGAATTTCCACATGATACTACTCTGAACCTTATAGCTGTTCCACAACTTTTTCTGAAATGTGAGTAGGTGGCCAAATCTTCATACCCTTCAGAGAAGATTTTTCTCTGAGTGAAGTTATTTTCTATGTTAACAATTTTAGGAGGTCAAAATAGAGCAGAAGAGGTTAAAGCACTTCTTTTGCAAAGAGCAAAAAAATTTATATTCTTGCTTTTTCATGTTATGAAGGGATTCAGAACCTCTGTCTCTTCATACCCTGGAAGAAATGTCTTCCTGAAGTGCAAAAAAGAAGCAGTGGACTGTTTGCATAGTTGTCAATTTTCTCTAACTGTTCATAACCTTCAGGTACTTGAAGAATATTTTCCATCAAATGCCCTGATATGATGTCCCTTTAATAAAAAAGATAAATTCTATGTATTAGATAAGAATAACATGTAAAAGAGCTGTTTTTAACTGTGGGAAAAGTGAGTAGTTTCTGATGGCAGTTGTCTGCAGGGTGTGGCCATGAACTGCTGCTTGCATCTCATCTCCAAAGATCCTTTTGGACCTATTTCACTCTATGAATATGATTCCTTCTCCAGGAGGAGAGAAAGGGAAACCATCTCTCTTCAGTCCTCTCTGGATCTGCTGGAAGTTAAGGGAATTTGAAAACTGCCTGACTCCTTTCCTGTTCCCTCACTTTATCCTGTTTGTTCTCAGGGCTGACATTGTGGAGGACACTGCTGCAAGTGGAACAGAGCTGAGTCTCGTGGGAGCTACCGTTAGCTCAGATGGTTTGATAAGTCCCTGAGGTACACTGGGATGTAAAAGTAAATCCTGTGTAGTGGAGATGGAGGAGAGAGATTGATGAATCCAGAGGCGATCCCAACAGGATGAAACTTAGTGACTTATGTCCTAGATATTTTGCCTGTTCTTGATCTTTGAGCCTGGTGCTAGCACCAGAGAAACTCCCAACCATTGCCCTTCTGAAAATGTGTAAATGCTTTCTAGCTCCACTCTGTCTCACTATTCCCAGCCCCTTACTGCTGCTTCTTGCAACTCTGTCGATTCCTCATAGCTCCCCAAATCTCCCTGATGTCTCTTCCTCTTGAATTGGCTTTTCACTGTCACAACATTAAAAGTTGTGGACACTAGTGTTAAAGAAAAATAAAATCATGGTATATCTCCTACTACATGCAGTTCTACCTACATAGCTCATGTTGAACAGGCTTTGGTATTTACAAACTGTACACTAGAGTGGTTTTAAGCTGTTGGCCAGTGTCTACACAGAGTTTCAAGCCATTTTCTACTTTAACACCTAGATATGAAATTACAAGGACGTTTGTTCAGTGTCATCCAGGACAATTGAGTGTCCTTATTCTTGCTGATAATCCTTTGAGCCATCTGATCCTTCAACAATTTCTTTCTTAATACAAGGGCTCAAAATAACATTTCTGCATTATGCATGACAGTAGTTTGTTTTAAATTGAAATGGAATCTCACAGTCCATCGGTATGTTAGTTTGACTGTAAATCATAGTCTGAATTATACTATTCACATAAATTTTTCAGAACACAGGACTGAATTCAAATCTCTGAGATGTCTCTTACTACACATAATCAGTTGCAGTGTCTTTTAGTTCAGTGTTGTACTAATGACCTGCTTGTGGAGTTGTGGTATTGCAACCTTAATCTTTCAAAACAACACTGCTTCTAATAAAAGAGCTGCAACCATTCAGATTTTCAGTGTAGCCATTTTTACAGGATGGCAGAATTGCTGAGGTTGGAAGAAACCTCTGGATGTCCTTAGTCCAACCCCCTGCTCAGAGCTGGGACAGCTTAAGCAGATTGCTCAGGGATGTGTGAACTGGGGTTTTGAGTATCTCCATAGACAGAGACTCCATAGCCTCTGGACAAACTGTTTCAATGTTTGACCTACCTCACAGTTAAAAAAAAAAATAAAAAAATTCTTGTATTCAGATGGAATTTAATGTTTTCTAATTTGTGCCCATTTTCTCTTGTCCTGTCAGTGGGCACCACTGAGAAGAGTTTGATTCCATCTTCTTTACTCCACTTCACTAAGTATTTATACACATTGATAAGATACCTCTGGAGGCTTCTCTTCTCCAGATTGAACAGTCCCAGCTCTCTCATTCTTTTCTTCATATGATAGATGCTCCAGTCCTGTTGTGATCTTTGCAGCTCTTCACCAGAGCACAGCACATTGCTCCAGTATGTCCCTGTCTCTCTTGTACTGGAAGCCCAGAACTGGACACAGCACTTCAAGTGAGTCTCACCAGTGCTGAGTAGAGGTGAAGGATCACCTCTCTCCTGCAGGCAATGCTGTTCCTAATGTAGCTGAGGGGGCTGTTTGTCTTGTTTGCTGCAAGGGTACTATGCTGGACCACATACAACTTGATGTCTACTGGGATCACCAGGGTTTTTTCTGCAAATCAGTTTTCCAGCTGGTTGGAGCCAGCCTGTACTGGTACCCGAGGTTATTCCTCCCCAGGTGCAGGAGTCAGCATTTTCCTTTGTTGAACTTGATGGGGTTCCTCTGCCCATTTCTCTAGCTTGTCCATGTCCGTCTGAATGGCAGCATGACCCTTTGGTGTATCAGCCTCTTCTCCTCATATTGCACCATCTGAAAACTCACTGAGGATTTACTTGGTCCTTTCTTCTTGGTTGTTAATGAAGAAGTTAAACAGTACTGTTCCCAATACCCCTGCCATGGGTAGCCCTGGGACACACTATTAATGTCTGGCCTCCAGCTCAACTTTGTGCCACTGATTACAACCCTCTGGGTCTGCAAACTCAGCACGTTTCATTCCTTTTATTTCCCCCCTTGCCTTCTTTCTTCTTCTTCCTTCTTTCTTTCTTTCTTTCAATTACAGTATAAGCTTTTGAAATATCAAACCTGAAAATTTGCTTTATGTACTTTTTAATGTTAAGAGTTACATGAAATAAACCATTTTTATCCCAGTTAGAGAACCAAAGTGAAAGAAATCTGGTAGCTTATTGGTCCTTGTAGCCAAAATACAGATCCAGCATTGAATTGGATTATCTGGATTGGTTGTTAAGTCCATGAGCAGAAGTATTGCTTTCTTCTCCTTCAAGTAGGGTCTGATTAGAGGTGCGTATTCTCATTAAACCCTTCCAACAGATGGCAGTCTACAGTTATACTTTGGAATTCCCTATGTCTTTTCGAGAGCAAAACAAGATGATACATTCTGCATAAAGCTGTAGTTCAGTGTATAAGTAAGTAGACCCACTGCTGTGCACATCAGGATAACTCTCAGGATGCATGGAGGTAACACAATGGAAATCACAGTTTAGAAATCCAATTTGTCTTGCTGTGAATAGAATTGCATCCACTACAGAGAGCAATTAGTTTTGTTCTCTAACACTGTTATAGAAATGTTACATTGAAAAACTATTTGCAAACTACTAAGTATTCACATAGCTTGAGTTCATGGAGTTTAGGAAACTGTTAATTCCTGGTATGCGAAGGAGAACAAAGGATTTTTTACCAACTGCAGCCAAAAGGTCTGATCACAACTGCTGGGGTAATGAAGGAAAAGCTTCCTTCAACTTTAGTTGCTTATACAGTTTATAAAAGCACAATATTCTGTGGGTACCTCTTACTTGCAGCACTGAATTTCTGTCACAGCTGAATTATGGATAGCTCTATTTTAACTGTCTACTTTCATACCTGTGTCTGTAGCTTCAAGATTGATAAATAAACGATGCTTGGTATTAAAGTACTTGAACACTGATTTTTACCCCTGTGTTTTTGCAAATGTCATATAGAAAGTTCATTTATAAAGTAAATATATACCACCAGTCCTGTAAAATCTTTAACATGTTAATGTTTAGGTAGGTATTTCCTGCTTACATTTGAGACACTGACTGATGGATTTATCTATCAGGTCTTATGAGCTGATTACCTATGATAAAAGGAAATGGGGCTTAATACTGTAAGAAGTTCCTCATGCTCTCACATTTTGTCTGCATATGAACCATTCTCCTAACAGAGATTAATTTTTTTAAAGAATGAGTTTACACATTTTTAATTGCTTTCCCTCTTCCTAAATTAATGCTCATCGTTATTCCTCAAGGCAGCTAGAAACATATAACAGACATTGTAAAACTCAGCAGATCTAGCTGCTGGGAAGCATAGGAGCTTATGTTTTCCCCTCATAACAGTTAGAAACTGTCTTTTCTTTCCTTGGGAAAAATCATTAACAGAAGATGGTGTTAGTCAGGATTGCTCTACATTTTTATGTTAGAATTATCTCTCATTTGAGATTTTTTTTTTTAAATTGAAAAGTCTTAATTAGATTCAGAACTCGTTTCTCCATGAGAACTTCCCTACATAGAGAAATGTTCAGATCCAATGTTCTGAGGATCACATCCTGTAATTTTCTACCTATGGGGGTAAATGCCACCTTCATCTGAATGATGGATGGAAGGAACTGTATAGATATTTGCCTGGATCCATGCCACATGGCTCAGGAGTATGCACTTAACCAGACAATGCTAATGCAGGAGTCCCTTTGCTCCTCCCCACTTCCCTTCAATTTAAACTTGCCAAGAGTCTCTGCCACACAAAGTCACCCTATTCTAGAAGAAAAGGCATTATATCATGGAGGGCAGCTTTTGCCTAAGAAATTGTGCCAAAATATTTCATCCAGGTCAAATTCTTTGTACAGAGATAGATGGCTGCATGTTGTGTTAGTGTTTTTTAATGACTTACTGCTTACGGAAAGTAAGTTTACTTACTACAAGTCTGAGCAAGTCTGTACTGATATTAATACTTAGCTCCTACATGCCTTGTCTAAGCATAAGTCTCAAAGGGGGGTGTTGGTTCCTTGTTTTACAAGTAGAGGATCTCTTAGCAGAGAAACTGAGAAAGGATGGGGGGGATGGACTTCATCAGGATTCCCTCTACATCCTAAGGTCATGTTCCTACTGGTTTAAGAGCTTATAATCTTTTCTCCCAAGTTACAAGTGTATAATCTAAAAGCAAGATGACTTATAAATATTTAGAAAAGAACAGGTTTAGAAAAGAACAAACCTCACCTGAGAAACATTGAGGGGAGTCAACTTATGTTTCTAAGCTGTATGAATGTCACCTAGAAAAAGAAAAACATCTGCAGTCACCTCAGAAGGATGATTTACTTATTCTATTATAGATAGAGAAAAACATGTAATGAATTCCCCAGTGGGTGGGTCTGATCCAGTCCTTTAAAAATGAGGATTTAGTACCTTTTTTGAGGTAGATAACTTGTGGTATATGAGAAACATCTGTACAAGGCTGGCAGATATAACTTCAAGATGGAAAGTCATTCATACTTCTTGCTATCCAAGTAGGATAGTTTAAGACATCTAGAGTGGCATTAGAGACCTGTGCATGGGCAACCAAGTAAAGCCTGAAATGTTTGTTTTTCTTTCATAACTAATAAAAGTCTTGTTAATGTCTTAAAAATACTTATTGGGTGACTAAAGATGGATTTAATCCACTCAGAGCCATCACACATCACACGGGTTTATAACGTGACAGAGCCCCTGTTCTGCAGTGCATCATTAGCATGGAGAAGGTAGTTGCGTACCTGGCTTAACCACTTTGAGAGAGTGCTGCCTGTGTTGCACCTGCAGTGCTACAAAGTAAGATAATCTTGTTTAAAACAAAAGTCTAATCCAATACCTTTCCCAACCCAGCCAAAATGTGCCCATAATTCAATACAAAACAACCACAATGACTGAGGCACTGTACAGTACAGGTGCTTGAGTGATGTTATTTTACTTCAGTTGGCTGGTTTACCTGACAAGCAGGTAAGAAATCTGAGAGTACTGAGTCTCTCTCAGGACTAAAACTTTAATTGTATAATGAGGTGAGCTAATGGTCTGGTATGTGCTAATTTGGCCATAGTTCACTATGCTGAGCTCAACATTAGTTGTGTTTCACCTGCTGCCAAGGTCAAAAAACCCCGAAAGCCAAGACCAGGAGGCAGTGTTTCAAGACTATGTCTAGAAAAAATATTTCTCCTCCATACATACACAAATTGTCTACTGGGATCGATGGAGTTAAATAATTCCTGTCAGTTTTGGACACCATTTACATTTTATAGGCTTGGACTTTGATTCTTATATTGATTTTATGCTGATATAAATCCTTCACTTCCAAGGAGCTACTTGATGTAAATCTGTAAGAGAACATAACAGGACCTATCTGCTTTCATTAAAGATCCTTTGACTTCACTGATACCAGTATTAAACAAGAATGGTTGGAGAACTCCACCATAAATTGTAGAAGTACTTAATTTCATTTTAAGTACATGCCACATAATTAAATTTCTAAGGCAAATTCATTCTGCAGACTATGTTGGTGCTAATTGCAAATAAAAAGAAGGCAAAGAGAAGAAAGTGCAAAAAAGATGTAAACCTTGAAAGTAAGGAAAAAACTAATTTGGGTAACTCCGTACATATATGAGAGAAAAAATAAGTAAATCAGATCAGATATTCCAACCGTTCCTTTTATGTCTCTTAGAGCAATGACAGTATGTGTGTGTGTCTGTGTCTATGTGCATATAAATTTAAGATGTATGTGCATAGTTACATATGTAGACACATTGTATATTTATATATTAAAGTTAAGGAGGAGGATTAGTGGATATAGGTAGGAAAAAAGACTGTATCAGAACCCATCTCAAATCTTTGCTCCATCTGAAGACAAGAGTACAAATGAAACTCCATCAATTTACCATTTGTTAATGGCATTAGTGCTTCTTTTAAGGGAAAAGACCATTTTGCATTTAGGGATTGAGTGCGAGAAAGCAGTTCAAAATTTTGAAAAGTGTTAATAAGGAATTTTTCAGTTTGAGTATTTTGAAAGTAAATTCCAGTTTTGTGACTTCAGCAGTATTTGGTAACATTTTTTAGGTTCATAGACTATTTCTCATGCCAGAAGCAGATTTTACATGAGAACCCATTGGGCTTTGGGGACATGCAGCTGTTTTGACAGTTTTGTTGTGCACACTTGGCAGGAGCTGCCCTCTCCTTGGTGATTCCTCATGCTGCCCAGCTCAGGAGTGGGGAGAGGACTCTGTTGTTATCAGCAGCAGCCTGTTCCTGAAGGATTTCACAATCTATTTCTTTCTTCCATACTCACAGCACTTGGGAAATTTTGGACAATGTACTTTGTTTGTAACTGGAATAAAACCATGTGTAAAATTGTAGAAAACTCCAGTGAATTGTTACATTTAACCTTTCTCTGTGAAATTTGGTGGTTCAAATATTGTCTCTCCTGCTGTTCCCTCTCCTTTCACCAAGCCCTGCCTTTTTCCATGTTGCATGGCCAACATGTTTTTTCCAGAAAACAAGCTTATTTTCTTTTCCAGCTAACACCTGTCCATTTTTTTGTCTTTGTCTGTCACACAACACAGGTTTATATTTACTGCTTTTTCTGAAAGACGAGCCTTGGGTAAGGACATAAAAGCCTCATGAAGGGAATTAGTGGTAGCCTTTAAAAATCCCCTTCAAAATATCTTTTCACAAGTTACCCCATCTGGCTGTGTCTGCTTTTGGTTAGATGGCTTGTGAAAAAACCTTGAATAGGTTTGTCTTGCAAAAAAGAATAATGATTTATAGCCTTGTCCTTAAGGAGGAAACAAAAAAAAAGGATGTATGGGGTCTGGCTGGGATGGAGTTGATTTTCCCCATGGCAGTCCTCAGAGTGATGTGTTTTGTATTGGTGGCTCAAGAGGTGTTGATAACACCCTAGTGTTTTGGTTACTGGTGAGCAGTGCCAGCACAGCACCAAGGCTGTGTCTCCAACATTTCCCAACCCCAGTAGGCTGGAGGTGGGGAAGGTCTTGAGAGGGGACACAGCCAGGACAGCTGACCCAAACTGACCAAAGGGATATTCCATACTATATGACGTCTGCTCAGAAAGAAAAGCAAGGGGAACAGAGGGGGAAGGGGAGGGCATTCGTTACTTCCGTTTGTCCTCCAGCAACTGCAACGCGTATGAAAACCCTGCTTCCTAGGAAGTGGCCAAACATCGCCTGCTGATGGGAAGTAGATAATAAATATTTTGTTCTTTTGTTTCTACTGAACTTCCTTTGTCTCAACTGACGAGTTTGTTTTTTTGTGTTCCATCTTATTTTCTCCCCTCCCCATCTTGCTGAGGAGAGGGGGTGATAGAGTGGGCTTTGGTGGGCATCTGGCATCCAGCCAGGGTCAACCCTCTACAAAGGAGAAAGTACAAGAGACAATGAAAATTATTTTAGACATCTCTTGTGCTGCCAATATCATTCCATGTAACTTCCATTTTGGAATTCATTACTAGAAGTTCATTAATTCATAGGTGTTTACAATACTAAAAATGAGCTAGCACCAACTTTGTTGTGCACTGACAGAGCTTTAGAGTTACAGAGAGGGAATGTCCTTTGCTCTATAGATTTTTTTCAGTAGGAACTCAGCAAATGCTGAAAGACTGATGGCCCAACATTATACGCTTGTAAGTGCTGCTACTCAGCTGTGTTACATTGTGGTCTTACATTCATTCTTCATCATGTTTGTTGTGTTTTGGAAGATAAAATTACTTGCCAAAT
The DNA here is from genome assembly GCF_000700745.2 of Antrostomus carolinensis. Lineage (NCBI taxonomy): Eukaryota > Metazoa > Chordata > Aves > Caprimulgiformes > Caprimulgidae > Antrostomus > Antrostomus carolinensis. Next base: position 35,270 of record NW_010293505.1, read on the forward strand.
ATTTAACCCCCTGTATACCCTACTGTCATGTCCTCGCCTTGGAAATAGTGACTATTACTTGTTGTAAGGAAGCTGAGAAATTAAAAAAGTCTCAGAGCCATCTGTGGTAATGACACAGATGAAGCCTTGCAGCTCAGGACCTCCTGCTCTCAACAATTTGTGTGTTTACTGAAGGACATAGTATCACCATTGATGGCAGTCCCCTCAGTGATTGGCACATAGAAACTAATGTACCTTTTTAATACCAGTGAACACTGATTAGGTTCTTGAAAGATAATGATGACCAGAACCTCAAAGGATAGCCACAGCTCTAAGGGGAGATAGTGACAGAATGGGACCCTGGAGTGTGAAATTTTGGTTGGTCTTTCTAGAAGGCAAGATGCTGTATAAAACCAGATAAAAGCCTCACAGAAAAAATATAATGTTCTGGAGAATAGTTGTCCTGGTTTTGCTAGGAGAGAGTTAAGTTTCTTCTTAGTAGCTAGAAAGCACTGTGTTTTGGTTTCAGTATAGGATTTGTTATAAGAATGTTGATAAGTTACAAGGACACTGTGTTTGGGTAGTTTGCAAGTGCAAAGGACTGGGACAGGGAAAGTGTAACAGTTAGCAAAACCCAGAACTGACTTTTGAATATGCCAATAAGGTATTCCATCATATTATGTCATGTTCAGTATATTAACAAGGCTTGACTGGAAAAGGGGTTTGATTCTCTTGGGAATTGCTTGGGTTCACTCTTCTGGGATTGCAGTTTCAGGTTTGGGATTCCTTTTTGCTCCTCAGGGATCGTTACCAGGGAGTGGTGAGCAATTGTACTCTGCATCACTCATTTTTATATATATATAGTTGTTGTTATTATTGTTACTATTTTAATTTTCTTTTACTCTAATTATTAAATTTTTCTTATCTCAACCTACAAGTCTCCTTACCTTTACCCCTCCAATTCTCTCCCCTACTCCCTAGATGGGGGAGGAATGATGGGAGGGGGGGTGGGGGGGAGTGAGTGGCTTTGTCTTGTTTGGCTGCCAGCCAAGTTAAACTACTACAAGAATAGAAAAGCAATTAAATAATTACTCATGGATTGTGTGCCAGTTATTCCATTAATATGATTCTTGCAACTATAATCATGTTTTTAGACTTTTAAACTATGTTGCTGTTGCTAAAAAAGGAGAAAGAATGAGCTAGAGTGCTGAACTGCAATTGTGCATGATTCCCAATAGCATACAACTGATGTGGTAGTGACCTGGGCCAATTGGCACTTTCTGAGCGACGACTGGGCAAAGCTTGGGGGACTTTATGCATCAGGGACCATTACCAAAATCAATATGCATGAGCCTGAATGAGGTTTTACTTCCCTCCTCTCAGGACAGGTCTCTATATACCTTAATTTAGTGAAGCAATTTAGTAGAGTAAAACACAGCACACCCTAAAAGCAAGGACCACCAGTTTCATACTCTTAAACACCATTATGAGGGACTGTAATACAATTTTTAAAATATTTCAGACCTTTAAACTTAAGAAAACATTAGGAATAAGAACCATGATTCATAAGCACAGGTTTCTATTAGCGTGGCCCCAGAGGATGCCTGGGAGCTGGCACTGTGCAGCATTAATGTAGCTTTCTGGGCTACTTGGCATCTCTTACATTTACCAGTGGGTAGGTAGTCTTGGATGTTTTACATATTTCTGCGCTAAAATGTTTATTGAAATGCTCAACTGTTTGGTAGATTTCTTTTTTATCTACTTTCTTT
>NW_010293505.1:37042-50477 GCF_000700745.2 Antrostomus carolinensis
TTCCCTCCAGCACCTGGGTAATTACACTCTTTTATGGCTACTTTTTTTAACTTCAGTTGTTGCACGTCTATTTATGCAGCTTTAGGTAATCTTTAGTTGTAAGCATCCTTGAAACTTGCATTTCACTAGCAAGAGATATAAGAACTAATTTTTACATTCCTCTTCTTTCCACCTACACATACTTTATTCTAAGTGAACATCTTGCTGACATTTTAACTATAGTATCTTCTTTATTACTTTCCTCTTTCTAGGTTGACAGTGCTTTTTATACCAGTATTACATATCCTAGCAGTTCCTTCTCTGTTTCTAGAGAAAAGACATTATGATACCTCAAATCTTGACTCTCTTCATCCTTGATTGTCTTTAGTCTTTGCAGAGACAATATTATAGCAGTTCTCAATAGCACTTTTCTTTCTAAGATGAGAGATCTAACACTGAGTGGACTGGTGGCTTCTCCTAGACTTGGCCTTTCAGCACAGAAAATATCATTACCAGTGCTTTAAGATACAAAAAAAAAAAAAAAAAAAAAAAAAAAAAAAGTCTTTTCACGTGAAAGAATATTTCCTGACTACTATACTCTCATTTGCCAACATGTGATACTCATGAATTAGGCTGCATTACCATGCCTATAAAAAGAGCAATCATAGCAGTGCAAGTAGCCTTGACTATCAATATGTTTTAGTAACCTTTTATATTATAGCAGTGTTGTTGCTGCCACAATAGGTTAGGGTATGTCATCATTTCTATTATATTTGAAACAATATTTTTCAGGGCTTTATAACTTTCATACTGAGATAAACACTGGACTGAAACTTTATATATGGCTTGTCAGATAAAACAGATGAAGACATAGTGGCTGGAACTTGGGTGGTATATTACAATAAAACGGCAAAAAAAGAGCAAGTGTACTTCTCCCATTTTTGTAGTATAAAAGTTAAACATTTTTAAAAGTGAACAAAAACTCCAGTCTGAAATTAGGCTTTCTATTTTTGATCCTCAAAAGAAAACTTGAAGTAACACTAACATCCAAGAGGTCTCAAGACCCAGGATGGTATTACATTTTTACCACTTTTATAGATTAAACTGGGGAATACCCCTTGCAAGAGTTGGCAGAACAACATGCTTGGAGTATGGGAGGGTGTTTCTGAGGGCTGTCTGGCAATACTGACAGGAATGCTAAGAGGCAAACTGTCAAAAAAAGGATAAACTGCATATCTGATGAAATAATCTGAATATGCTCTTGTGAGAGGGTCAAGGCATACCTCCTCCCTATGGGCACCTTTCTGTAGAGTTCTCTGTGCAGTGCATGAACTGATACAAGAAGCCAAGATTACAAAGATGTAGTCCTCCTCTATCAAAGATGATAGAACAAGTGCTTCCAGCTAAGGTATTAATTTGAATTCATAAATCCAAGCAATACTTGAAGAAGAGAAAAAAAAAAAAAAAGCCACTTAAACACTATTGTCAGTTTGCAGCAACTTATCTGGGTAGCAACATCGTGTCACCATGGTAGTTATCCACGTCAAGTCGTTAAGAAGGCCAAGCCTGTAACCAAGAGGCTGATAGACAGATGCTTCTTCCTGCCCAAAACTCCCGCCACCGTTTCTATCATGTTCCATCAGGCCCCTGTGGATTCCCAACTGAGAGAGGAGCACTCAGCTTGCCCTCTCTGTGTTTGAATGTGCTCATACCCACACCCTGAGTATCCATCAGTACCTCTGAGTATGTTCAGGGCAGCAAATGAGTTCCATATCTGTCTGCTCACAAGACCTGCAAAATGCAAATCTTAAAACGACACTTCTTTCTTTTTTCAAGATATTTGATAGATAACAGCAATACACAGGTGTTTAGGTGGACCATTCTTTAAACTACAACAGTGTCCCAAACAGGTTGAAATGATTATAAAGGAACAAACTTTGCAAGGGTCTGTGAGGAGACATCCTTCCCAAGTGAGATGAAAATCCACATGTGATATTAGAGGATTTCTTGCGATTCACAGGTTTTATCATGTAACAATAAACAGCAAATATTAGTAATGAACTTTAAAAATTATTTCACCTATACTCATCCTTCACTTTATTCACTAGACTTGAATATTTAACTATTTGAATTTATTCCTGCAAGTCATTGTATAATGTAAGCTTATGTTTAGGAAGTGCACGCTGTTTTTAAAACATCAGTACTTACACCAGAGGTATTGCATGCTTATGCAAGAAAAGAAAAAAAAAACAGTGTTATCTTCAGTAATTACAACTGAGCAGTATAGATCACATATAACCCAGCAGTCTGTTCTGCTGGGTTATATGCGGAAAAGAATATAACTGAATATAATAAGAATATAAACTCTTGAATTCTCATGCATGATTCAGTCCTGAGTCCATGCTGGGACTTACGTTGTTCTTTCTCTTCTGTATCTTGGTTTCAACAGGAAAGGTACTTGTGTGGATGAATCAGGTGAAAATTAAAATAAGCTCCAGGACTATATGGTGCGCATATCTACTTCACTGGTCAATAGGCACACATTTTTCTGTTTACTATTTAAACAATCTCAAGGAAAGTTTTACAAGAAACCCATAGATTTGTATGCCATCAAAATTAATTTATTTTCAATAAAGACTAAGATTTAGGAAATGTCACCTTCTCATAGATATTCTACAACACCATTAAGCTAAATTAATTTTTTATACATACATATATATATACATATATAAATTGTTCAATAAAAGTTTATTTCTTATTTAGTGGAAGTAATGTATAGAAAATAATTTTTGAATGAAAAAAATGTTCATTTTCACTGGAAAAACAAATGCAGAAGTAAAATTAAGCAAATCAAATAACAGAAATATGACATGTGGGTGGCACCCACAAAAATTGCCCGATTTTATATTTTTAACAAGCTATTTACAAATGAATCTCATACAAAAATCATTCAGAGAAACTGGGTATATAGTTTAAAACAAATGTATGGTTTACACATTTCAATACATTTGCAGCCTGCTACAGACAGTGTATGAACTGAAAGAGAGGCAAACTCTAAGTAATATGGCTATAGAACATTATTCACCCATTCTAGAAATCATCTGAATTTGGAATTATCTTCCTGTAAAAAAAAATAATCTATCTATGCTGGAAGAAATCAGTTAATAAAAACATAAAAGAAAAAAATAAAAACCCTGATGTGCTGAAAACATAATTTTGCATAACACATTAATGAGAAATGATAGTTAATAAAAATCTAATCATTAAGGAAACAACAGAGAAACAAAGAGAAGATAAAGCATCTGAGAAAATCAGTAACGTGGGTTTATAAGATTTGTACAATTATGTTTGTTTCTTTGGTTTAATTACAAGGCAAGGAGTTAGTATATACAATTTTTATTGAGCTGGAAGGAAAGCTTTTCTCAATATATTGTACAAAAGAATAAGTTATCCTTGAATTGCCGTGTGTTGGTGGCTAAGAAACTATACCCCTGAGGTTACTGGTGTGATTTACAGCAAACAAAGGTGATCAGATTATTTATTGAAAAGTTATATTGTGTCTGTTACTATTTATAAAAGAAATAAAGCATGCTCTGCTTTTTTGAGTTGGAGAGGAATAGAATGTTGATGATCATAACAGAATCACTGTAAAAGCTGGATTGATCTCAGTAAAGAAGGTTCAAAGTGCTTATATATACTTACTAAATGAAACAACAGATAATAAATAAAAAAATAAAATATTAAAATTGTATTACTGTTCCTCATTTCCTCAACCATTTCCACTACTAGTTTAACATCAAAGATGGTGGTATTCTGTACTCTTACTGACTCCAGACTAATGGTATATTTGTTCTGAACCTATTAAAGACCCTTTAATTACAAAACTACAGATTTTATTGCAATATAATTGGTAATTCTTGTAAGTGAAGCCTGAAACCATATCTGAATAGTGCAGCCTTGATATTTCCTGGATTTTCATATTTTTTTTCTGAACACTAAGCACTACAAAAATCAGAAGATTTATATTTTTAAAGAGGAAGTTTTCTCAAATATATGTTCTCTTTCATTAAAACTGTTTATTGAGAAACATGGATCCTTAATTCAAGCAATGAAAGATCTAAAATGACATTTTCAATCTCAAATGACTTCACACTTCTATTCAGCTCCAGCTATAGTGCAGTTACATCTTGTAGGCACAAAAGCAATAAAAAAATTAAAAAAATTAAAAACCGACAAAATGAATGAATGCATTTGGTGAAATATTGGCCTAAATTTCACAGAGTGTTTTCCCTGTACTCTCATTTACCAAAAAAATAGAAGACCCAATGTTTTCTTCTACATTGCATTTTCTGAACATCACTTTTGCCTTGAAGTTTCATCGTTGAGCATCAGTGAGATGCTCTCTTATATGAGAAATAACTAGTGTTATATATGTAGATTAGAAGATGACATTTGTACCATACATATTTTTTATTTTATCCTCAGAAATCTGTTCCTAAGATCCCAATTTTTTTTCCCCAGTCAAGATATTTATTTGTTTTAGTACACACACAGATATGCAAGCATTAATTTGCAAAAGCTCGTACTAATCCTCTTGTATCCACAGGCTCTACTCACTTTGCAAGCTCAGCAGATTACTTAATGTGCCCAACGAAAATAAGTCATTACACATGTGCACATTATATGTGGTGCTGTGTGCCAGGGGACCTTGAGGGTGATGCCAGATGTGTACTTCATCAGTACTGGGCACTTCTAACCTTGGCAACATTAATATTAGACTCTTCCCATCAATTTATTCAGAAAAAATGATATAATTTAATATAAAACTGCAAAGTGTCAAACATTTTTATATCAGCTATACAGAAAAACACCTATTCAGTTTAAATGAGTGTTGGTGTGGTGTTCTATCCCAGCATCAATTGGAAGTCAAGTCCTGAAGGTTTTCAAAAATCTCTGCTGCTGATAATGGCAATTATCAGAGTTGTTTACCTGACACTCAGGCTTCCATAAAATGGTAGTTATATTCTCTGAAGTTCTGATTTTAGCTGTACAACATTGATGTAAATAAATATTTTATTAAATATAGATATTAAAATGCCAGAATCTAGTAGACTGCAGAAACAGTGTTGATATGATTGTTTGACTATTCAGGGTTCAGAGCTGTACTGAGTCCTGTAGCCACCATCCCTCTTTGTGAGTTTTCTGTTTAATAAACCTTTGGATCTGTTTCACAGTGTGAAGTAACCCTGGGAGCAAAGGGTGACCTACTACTCCCTGGCACAGCAGTGGCCAGGAGGCAGATATTGTTACATTGGCTACATTTGTGGGCACTCATTATGGCTGATCACAGACACTCAGTCTTTGTGCATCTGTTAGTGTAGGTAGAGTTTGGGTGGAGGCTTTTTGGAGATAGGTAGGAAGCCTACCATGCCCGTCTCCATATCTGAAAGCTGAGAGAGAGAGACTTGTCCCTGGGCTTATCTTCTGCCCAACAGCACAGTACCACCAGTAGGTAAAAAACTCTTTCTAGTTCTAGGAAATGGTATGGTTGGATAATTATTGAAGAAAATTTTATTCTTTTATGTCACAAGCAATTTTTGAAGGAAAGTTTAAGGAACGGTACGTTTACGTTGGGAAAAGTAGTATCTTTGGAAAAAGAAAATTCGACCTACTCCAGGATGTTAACACTTTGTTGAAGTAAGGGACCATTCCTGTGCTTCTATCTGATGGGAAATTTTGTGCAAAGATATTTTTTTAATGTTTCATTTCAGAAAGGCCAAATTATTTTTTCAGCATGTATAGTCCAAGCAAGGCTGCAAGTGTTTAATAAGTAATTAAAACCTACATAAAAGATGAGAATTTGGAGGTACAACTGATTTTTCATAAAATGTTTTATTAGTTGAAATACTAAGGAAATTGTCAGACTGCATTAATATCTGTGCGAAGACCAGAACAGCTGCTTAAGATGATTCACGCGTGGGTGATTAAGCACTTGCTTTTCCTGTTCCAGTGCATCAAGGTCAAAGCCCTTGTCCTCACCCACAAGGCCTGTTGCAACTGGTTTAGGAGTTTTTTCCGTTTATTTTTTGTTAGTTAACCTGGTTTGCCTGTGTTGCCCCTCCCAATTTAGTTACTTGTGCCTCTGAGGTATCATCTGCTGCCTCCTTTTTGCATTGTCAGCAGTAACCCTGGTAAGATATCCATTGCCCTATATAGCTGCCCTGCCAGCTGCCGTCTGGTCAATACTTAAAAAGTGGGGAAGAAAGGGATTATCAACGTATGCTTGACTTCAAGTTTTGTGATTCAGTACATGACTACACCCTTGTACCAGCAGTTGTCCTCTTATGTTGTAAACACTTTGGGGCTTCTGAGATAACACATACATTTAACCTCAGACAAGAAAACTCCCAACAGGACAATAAATTATTAAGGTTACAAAGTAAAGGATTCAAAAGGTATGAAACTCCTCATTTAGCTTCATTCTCTCAGCAGATTATACACATCAGGATGCAGCCTTTTACTACATGATCACAAATTGTTTTTTGCACAGTTGCTCCTTTAATTAGTGCACTGGATGGCTGGAGTTCCGAGGATTACACAGTCATTCCCTAAAATATTCTTGTTTCATCTTTAGCAAAAGTTGAAAAATGTGTACAGAATAAAGCAAGAGTTTCGGAAAGAGTAGACAGAGGAGGGCAGATGGATGCTGCCTTGCAGACCTGAATGTTTTTCTACTGCCAGCTACAGGGTTCCTGTATGATACGAAGCAAGTGACTTAAGGATCAGATGAAATACACTGTTACTTTTCTTAATTTTCTAGGTTTCTGGTTTGACATTAGTGTTATGATGCATAAGAATATTGAAAACGACAGGTGAAAGTTGGTTAATATAATAACTTGGTTACAACCATCATTCAGGAGTGTAATAACTCAAAAGAATGAAAAGGATCCACTTGGCTATGGCTTCGGTTTTTTTTGTTGAAGTCAGGATGATCTGGACAGGGGATAAGAAAGAAAAGACTTGCCTGGCTACTTGAGGAGTCTTCCGATTGAAAATATCAAAGACCTGTGAAAGATCCATGCTTATTAAGTACTGCTTTATTTCAATCTGACAGAAAACACTATCAATCATGACATTCAGAACACTATTATACAACCTAAAATGATATGTATATGTATTATATATATGAAAAAAAAAATGCACAACAGACAAGTATGCTGTCAAGGGAAGAAAACTTTCTGTCTGAATTAACACTGGAATGTTACCTTGAACTTAAATAAACATATAATTATTACACATGATACCAAGATATTATCTAATGTGACATCATTACTCTTCTGGAAGTGTCTTCCTCTGTGTAAAAGCATGTAATGAATCCCAAATGATTTTTATTCATCTTTATAGAGTGCACTTGTGCTTAACTCATTTCTCCTCTGGCTATAGAAGAGAGACAGTGAATTCACAGTGATTACTGATGAGTCAGCAGTTTTACAAACTCTTGCTGCAATGAACAGTTTGAATGAGAACTGAGCAGAAAGCTGTATTGGAGAGTCTAGCTCCAGCCATAGCTGGGAACCATTTGTTTAATTAAAATAAGTAAGGAGCAGAATACCTGCTAACCACAAACACCAGATGGCTGTCTCAGGCAAAAACTACTCAGTTTACATAGTTTAAATCAAATTGCAGTTGAAGTGGTTTATTGATTTATTAACAATATGTAATTAACCAGCAATCAGTGAACCGTGTAAGCAAGATTTGCAGTGCAACAGATAAATAACAATACAAGAGGTAAAACACAATGCTAAATGCTTAGAAAGGTTAATACACATCTATGAATTTCTAAATACCGTTCTATAAATGCATCTCAGAATGTACTAATCCCAATAAATAGTCACAGTTACCCCTCCCGGCAGTGTGGGTTACATGCACATCCTCTCCCAGGAGTGTGGGTTCCCCATTTGCACACCCCTCCAGGGGGAGAGGTGGGTGCTCTAGGTCTGAGTGTGCCCCAGTGCCAAATGCACCCCCTAAGCCACATACACACACCTGAGGTGTGGGTCCCTATGGCCTGCTCCCTGCCCTGCCTTCCCTAGCTGGATGCAGACTCCTCACGGTGTCCCTCTAGCCTGAACAGAGGCTGTGACCCTGGCAAGGCAACTGCTGGCAGTTTCAGACCAGGGAATTAGATCATTCACACTGATGGGAAGACAGGAACATTCTTTACAGACTGAAAAAAAAAAGAAAAAAAAGAAAAAAAAAAAGAAAATAAACAGCCCAAATCCCAGTTTGTTTGCTGTGTAATGAAATTGCAGAAATGTTCACTGACATTTTTCATGTCTTGAATTCAAATGATGTTGCTTCCCATGCATATTTTAACATTTTTTATCTAACAAAATATTTCAGTTTTCAGTCAAGGTCTTAAATATGTAGCTAGGGATGGCATAACAACACTAGTTAGAAGAATCATAGGATCATAGAATGGTTTGTGTCGGAAGGGACTTTTAAAGGTTACCTAGTCCAACCCCCCTGCAGTGAGCAGGGACATCTTCAGGTTGCTCAAAGCCCCATCCAGACTGACCTTGAATGTTTCCAGGGATGGGGCTTCTACCACCTCTCTGGGAAACCTGTTCCAGTGTTTCACCCCCCTCATTGTAAAAAATTTCTTCCTTATATCTAGTCTAAATCTGCCCTCATTTAGTTTGAAACCATTACCCCTTGTCTGATCATTAAAGGCCCTGCTAAAAAGTTTGTCCCCATCTTTCTCATAGGACCCCTTTAAATGTTGAAAGGTAAATGTGGTTGTTTAGAGATCATCTAGATAGGGAAGTTAGGTTACAGTGAGCTTGAGAGTGAATTTACAATGCATAATGACTTTCATTACTATGTACAAAGGGTGGTGCTGTATGGCTCCATAAAGCACAAAAACAAATGCTCTTCATGTTCAAACCTCAGCTTACCACTGTAAAGGTTTCTGTAGTTTCTTAAATCCTACTGACAACATGTGATTCCCTCACATCTCATTTACTGCAAAGGAGAAGAAAGCGACAACTGTGATGAGATTTTAATTTAGAAATACTAAGGAAAACGTATGAATCTGCAAGCTCCAGGCTGAACACTGCAAGTAAAAACAAATCTTTGATAGCTCAGTAAAGGACAGGATTTTCCATGACTGGAGCCTGTAACAATATGCAACTGTTATTAATGCAACTAGTGAGCAAAAAGCTGCAATTTTAGGATATCCAATAGGAGACAAAGTCGCACACAGTTTGGTGAGTTCATAGTCCTTATTAGGTACCTAGAGAAAAGAATAACTGATGTGGAGGCATCTTACAGGATAACTTGCTCCCAAAGTAACTGGTGATTACAAATTTTTTGAAGTGAAAATGTGGAAATGTTTCTTAGAATGTAGCTAAAGTGAATAAATCAGAACACTGACAGTTTACAGAACACTTAAATGAGGTATTAAGAGACTGAGTGTACTTTATTTGCAAAACAAAGTAATTTAAAGACTACTGCTGACAGACTGAATAGGCTCTATTATTTTAATGATGATAACTGCTGTTGGTAATAGCAGGTAGAACCATCATCCTCATATAACCTAAACTACATATATAAAACACATAGAGATGATATATGTCATAACCTAGACAACAGATTAGCTTCAATCAGCCACAGCAGTCAACAATGCCTGTGTGCTTTCATAGTGAGAGACAATCTTTCATGCAAACGTAGCTGGCTGGAAGATCAATCTTTTAAGAAGCTGCAGCAAACTGAGGGAAAAGGGAAGTGAAAATCAGTGTAGAAACCACAGTGAATAAATTATGATCTCAGTTCAAACTGTAGATTACAGTATAGAGTTTGCAAAGAATCTATAAATGTTTAATTGACCAGTTCAGTTAAAACTGAATTTCCTATTAAGTGGGGGGAAATATTTAAGCAACCACATGATATAGGTTCTGCTGTTCCTGACATAACTACTAGAAATTAAAAGAGAGATTCCAGAAAACTTCAACAATATGAGAAATGCAGTCCTCAGCTTTGAATATTATTAGATGGGAAGCTGCAGGAGTGCAAATGGCATATGCTAAACCTTTGCATAACAAAACAGAAGGATCCTGTATTAGATGAGAAAGAGAGTGAGAGAGAGATTCAAAGGAATAGCAAAATGCAAAGTACCTACGGTTAAAAGGATAATATTATTATTATTTACAATATAACTATAATTAATATAAACCCAAAGGTACCCAAAAGTACACAGAGCACTGTCAATATAGTCTTCCAAGTGACGAAACATTCCTCGACCTGATGGCTACACTCTTGCCAATGCAACTGTTCTAGGGAAAGTGGGTACCTCTTAAGGACAAAGAAAACACAGGAATGTCAGTGATTAAGAAATTATCCTGTACAACTAATCAGAATGATAGGCCTATAAACTAATTTTTCTGAGGAGAGCATTTGTATCTGCTTTATGACAGGGAGGGAAAAGAATTCTGTGAGGGCAATTTGACCCCATTTTGAGCTCTGTGAACTGTAGCATACCTAGCACTTAGGCATAGGAAAAGTCCATCACGGATTGAAACCTTGTGTTACAGAACTTACGTTCTACCCTCTAGGAGTGTTTGGTATCCAGCAACATGTGTCTGGAGAGGAAAAAAGGGAGCCAGAGCCCAAGTCCCGAGTACCTGTAGATGAAAAACTTGTGGGTCAAAATAAAGGCAGTTTAGTAAAGAAAAGAAAAGACCATGCATGGAAACAAAGGAAAACAAAAAGATTTATTCTCTAGTTTCCCTTAGCAGGTGATGTCCAGCCACTTCCTGGGAAGGAAGGCCTCTGTATGTGTAGTGATTGCTTTGGAAGACAAATGCCTCCTGCCTCTCCCACCCTTTCTCTTAGCCTTTGTTGCTAAGCATGATGTCATATAATATGGAATATCCCTTCGGTCAGTTGAGGTCAGCTGTCCTGGCTGTATCCCTTCCCAGTCTCTTGCCCACAACCAGCCTATGTAGCCTTTGTGGATGGGGGTTGAAGAGACATCCTTGATGCTGTGTGAGCACTACGTAACAGTAACCAAAACATTGGTCTGTTATCGACACCTTTCTAGCTACAAATACAAAGTACAGCACTATAAAGATGGATGACACATAAGATGTGCTGACACATCTGTGAGGTACAAATGGAGACAGTGCATGGCTGAAAATCAAAGTTGAGTTTAAGATTTACTTGGCATGCTCATGTAGAAACCACATCATACACAATAACATTCCAGTGAAGCAGGCTAGCTGTTAGAAGAGGACCCATATCTGTTCTTTGGTAGAGAGCTCTAGATAAGATATTATTGGAAGTCATTGCTGTTTCTTAGATACTGCCTGCAGAAGCTGATGACAAGAGCACTTGAAGCTATCATACGAGATATTAATGAAGATGTTCTTAGAGTTGGTTTCACAGAGCACCTGCAGACAACAAGAAGACATGTTTGCTTGGGGGAGGGGTGGAGGTGTTCTGGACTAAACTATATCCCAAGGGATCCTGCAATTTCTACCAACATTCAGTCTGTGTGGACTTTAAAGGAATCCTACATAGCTGCCTGATATCCTCCCTTAGGCTGTGGTAAAGCTTGTGTAACCAATTTTGTTTTGAGTGAGACATTTCAGAAGGCCTGGATAACTGACATTTTTCAGTGATACTTTGTTCTACTGAAAAACTTTCAGCATCCAAAAAGGATAAAACCTGCAGTTGCTTAGATACAACTTCTTAATATAAAAGTTTTGTGCAAACTTCCAGACAGTATTTCAGATATGTAACCAAGGCATGTAAGGCACGATGGGTTATCACTCTTTTGAGATCAGCTATCCAGCTGTGTGGTACATCTCATCCATCTCTAAGCTGCAGGTACTGATACAGGTGAAACACCACTAATCACTCCAGTCAATTGAAACAAATAGCAGCTTTTCTATTTTGCACGCTCATCTTAAATTCGTATCTCTGCTGAATTTGTAAACACTACCTGGAAATCAAGCCAAAGGATTCACACCAGGAATAAAAAAATCTATTATGGATTAAAAGTTTTTTGTTTACTGGGGCAGTTGACTTTTTGAACTACTGTAAAGGTACTAAAAATAAGTCTTAGGGGAATGAGGTTGTTTATAGTGTCTGGGAAATCAACTAATTTAACATTTTGTGAGACATTTAACAACCACCATATGAGAAATCGCGCTGGAATAAGTAATCTGGTATGCAGAAAAGAAACTCATTTTGCCTTGACACCTCTTCTTTAGCTCAGAAATTATGATCTGTGCCCTAGGCTATCAAACATCAGTGCAGAAAATTATTCACAAAGGGCTTATGGTTCAAGTGGTAAATCCAGTCATTTGCAAAATGTTGACCCAAGTGAGTCAGCATAGAAGCTTGATCTTTCAGTTTGATGAAAATGTAATTTTATGGATGTCAAGTTAAAGTTCAAAAGTGACATATAGTGTCATACAGATAAATAGTTTTGCTGACAGCAATGCCATACTTCATAAGTACTTGTCTGGCCAATAGTAACTACTATGACGATTAAGAAGGCTGTTAGTAAATGCATATTAAATCTCATTTTACATATCACGTAAGTCTCTAGAATTAAAAATCAAGACAGGTCTATTTAGGAACTGCATTTAACACTTCAACTCTATATTTCATTTCTATGTAATGAAGATCTATGGAGATATTTTTTAACATTATTTTAATTATTATTATTTTATATGTACCACTTTCACAAGATTAAAGATATTTTACAGTCACGCCTATTTTGAATCAATGACAAATTGAAGTGAAAATGCTGTGTAGAATTATGACATTAGTTATATTGTAGTTGCTAGCAATCAAAAATTGAAATAAGGGATCATTTTTATTACAAATACTTCTCGGTTTTTCTTGTTACTTGTCAGACTGTTATTACTACTTCTATATGTTTTCTTTCTTTTCCCTCAAATAATTTCATATATGATGAAAAAGCATATGAAAAGTAATATGTACAGCTTTTTGGAAAATGCAGAACAATGTAACTGCCCTGCCACTATTTTATATATGACAAAGAAGTAATGTACAACAATTATCTCCTTCAATTATCTGTTTCCATTCAAAGCCAGTCTTTCAGTTCAAATGTAGGCTTTCTAGATCATTTCTTAAGTATCTTGACTCTACACAGAGAAATGGAAGAATGGAGGGTTCCAACTAATTTTTAGGACTGAATTCTGTATTTACTGAAAGGTGTTGCATACCCTAAAAAAGCCTTATCCTTCTAAGTGAAGCTAGTGAGGAGGATTATGTCTAAATGCCTCCAACTCATATCGTTTCCACGTTAAACGCACACAGACCTGTTACATAATCTTGTCTATTCTGTACGTCTTTCATAAATGCTTTGACACAGAAATACAGGTGATATAATGATATAACTCTTACCATATTTATTATAAGT
>NW_010293505.1:50532-51023 GCF_000700745.2 Antrostomus carolinensis
AAGGTAACGTCCATGTCAGGCCCTCCAGGATCTATGTTATCATGTATTAAAAATGCTTAGAAAATATGCATAAGTCTTATTTTATGTTATTTTGTTCAATTCTCTTATTTGGAAGGCAGGGAAGGAGACACACTGTTTCAGTAAGGGGACTAGATCAGAAAGTCTCTTGGTTATATGCTCAAGATAAGCCAGTGTAAGAAGATCCAGTGTGAATTCCATCCCAGATGTTGCTTTGGGGAACTTTGGATTGTTTAGGGTCTGGCCACACCTTTTCCATGGAAATTCTCCTTTTGCTCCCTCCTAAACACGCTGGAGGTTGTAAGTCCAGATGCAGGACTTCAGGTTGCCTCTTGCACAGCCATCTAGAGGGAAGGGTGGTTATTGTCTCTCTATTTGCCACTACAACTTTTATGCTATCCACTCATAGCAGAGATAGCTTTTGTTTCTTTCTTTGTTCCATCCCCAAAATCATAGAATCATAGAATGGTTTG
>NW_010293506.1:0-3660 GCF_000700745.2 Antrostomus carolinensis
GGGAGAGGGGAGAGGGGAGGTGGTTTATTGTCATCGGACATAACGTGTGGCAGAGGCAGCAGCTCAGCCTGTTGCCATCTCGAACCGCATCAGAAATTTTGCATTTTCTGCCCTTTCTCCAGGACAACAGCCAAGAGTGCAAAATCTCCTCCTGGGCAGATGCAGTTACTTACTTGGGGTCATGGGGAGGTCCTGACTGGTCAATGAGTTTGAACTCTGCAGCAAACCCATTGGAGCGGGCGTATTCCAGCAGGCCACTGACAGGATTGACATTAAGATATTTGATGAGTTCCCCAACACCCTTCGCTTTCACCACCTTGGATTCATCTGGAGTGGCGATCCCTGGTCCAGAGCTGTGCATGGACTGCTCACCATGGGGCTTCACGACAGGCTAGAGCAGAGTTAGACAGGAGAATGCTGTTAAATACCGAGCAGCTGGTATTACCGCAGGCCAAGAGCACTCAGCAAACCTCTGCTAGAGCCAGCACGTGACCGTGTGGGGTGAAATCCAGTGGAATATGAAATAAAAGGGAGGGGAAGCCAACCCAAAACATTTGGGTCTTATAAAGAAGCTCTTTGTACCTGTTCAGGTAAGACATGGGGTACAGACTCTCCAGAAAGAATCTTCACAGCAACTTCTGCTGCCATTTGCTTTGCTCCCTTCTTGCTGTTTCCTACCACAGCAGGGAAAATTTGGTCACCCATTTTCACACAGTAGCTGAACCTGACAGGACATTACAGCATATGAAAAGCATTAAGCATAGATGTCTCAATCTGTTTATTATCCCCTTCTCCCAGTTCATGTCAAATCCTTCTGGGTCATCTCCAATTTAAATCTACCACGATGCCCCTAAACACTCCCAGTAGAGCACCACCAGGAAGGGTACAGGACTGGAACCTGTTCCTGGTCTGGCAGAAGAACTGGCATCCTTTCTCTGAGAAAGGACACTGGTTTTGGTCTCTTTCTGGAGGCAGATGTCTCAGAGGAGCTGTGCTCCTGGGAGAAGAGGAGCACTCAGCTAGGTGAGGGATGAGTCCAGGAATGTGGGTAGCATGCTGAAGAGGAAGGATATTAAAGAAAGGGTTTCTATCCTTCCCAAAGCTGACAGTAACATGCCATACCTAGGATCATGAGGTGGGCCTTCCTGAGAGAGCAGCTGGAATTCAACCGTGTTCCCTGACTTTTGTCCGTATTCCATTAACACGCTGATGGGGTGTTTCCCAGGAAGGAGGCTGAGAGGAGCTGCTGCGGACGGCGGCTCCGGATCCACGTGCAAAGGCTACAGCAGGTACATGGAGGAAACTCATTTCAGCCTCAGCACTGTTTGACCAGCCTCACGAGTAAAGAAAACAAGACTCACCAGTTCGGGTTCAGAGCTGTCAGAGGGAAGTGGCTCCTCACATTTAATCCCACCAGGCCTCCCATTCTCAGCTTCGCTCATCAGGACTCTCATAGCGTTCGCTGCCGCCTCCTGCTTGGCCAGTTTTTTGCTCCCTGCTTCTGCCGGTGGGAATCGGCGCCCGTTAATCACGGCCTGGAACTTAAACCTGGGAAAGAGAAAAGCAAAGAGGTGAATCGAGAGGCAAAAGTGTGGTCTTGTCAGAGCAAGGCTGCTCTTGGGATTCAAGTGGGAACAGTTTTGTGCCATGTGGGGAAGATAAAAATAGCGCAGGTGCCCTGACAGCTCCGCGGCTGAGCCTGGTCTCATCGCTTTCCAGAGCTGTTCATAGAATCACTGGTTTGAGTGGGAAGGGACCTTAAAGATCACCCAGTCCCAACCCCCCTGCCAGCAGCAGGGACACCTTCCACTAGACCAGGTTGCTCAAAGCCTCATCCAACCTGGCCTTCAACACTTCAAGGGAGGAGACATCCACAACTTCTCTGGGCAACCTGTTCCAGTGTCTGACCATTCACAACAAATAATTTCTTCCTAATGTCTAATGTAAACCTCCCCTCTTCCAGTTTCAAGCCATTTCTGTCACTCCCTGCCCTTGGCCAAAGTCCCTCCCCAGCCTTCCTGGAGCCCCTTCAGGTACTGGGAGGCCACTAGAAGGTCTCCCCGGAGCCTTCTCTTCTCCAGGCTGAACAGCCCCAACTCTCTCAGCCTGTCCTCACAGCAGAGCTGCTCCAGCCTTCGCATCATCCTGGTGGCCCTCGCAGCTCCAGATTTTGTGTTGAGGGAACAGGTTGAACTGCCTCGTTCCACAAGCACCAGAGATGTGGAACTGTATGCAGAGAGCAGTTTGGTTTCGTCTCCAGCGTGGGGATGCAGAAAGCTTAAAAGCAGCCTGTGCTGTTCCATCTGCACCTGGTCATTCGGGGTCACTCGTCCCTCTGGCGTTCTCCCCGGCCAGGCAGCGCGTTCACACCATCTCACAGAGGTGCTGCCTCACGTAAACCTCCCTCTTTGCCTTTGATGTTCCTGTCTCTTTTCTCTCAATCAACTCTAGCAAACACAGTTTCTCTTCTGTCGTCCAGGCCTGTACAGAGGAAAGCTACTTCCAATGAGAACAGATGAAACCAGATGTGGAGAGGGGTTATGGGGCTGAATCCCAAATGGATTGTGTAGGATCTGAATGATCCCCTTTAAAAAGAAAAAAGCCTGGGACTCCATCTTTAGAAATGAGGCCGATTTTCCCGTCTAGCGGATCTATTGACATATTCCAGCCTGGCACATATGGTGCTTTTCACCGTCTCGCTGGTGCTCAGGAGCAGCCACCGTTTAGCAAGGGGAAGCAGGACTCCAGAGACCCACTCTGCAAGCCCCAGTGTCACGCTACGTGCTCTGCTCAGAGGCTGCTCTCACCTGCTACACCACAGAAGTGCTCAGAGCAGGTTCACCTCGTCTAACCCGAGATATCTGCACCCAAGCACTTTGTTCTTGGCTCCCTTTATACCATTTTGAGGGTGAAAGCATCTCGAGAGGTAACTTAGAAATAGCAGTTTCCCCCTATAAAATCAAATTAAAAGGCAAGTCGTTAAAGCAGACGGGACCCTGCTGAAGGGGTGACTCAGAATGAGGTGCCAGGTTGCCAAAACCAGGTGTGTTGGGTTTGTGTGGGCAAAGGGGCTACAGAGATGGCCCCTGTGAGAAGCTTCACAAAGCTCTCCTGGCTCCAAGGTGGACCCACCTACAGCCCAGGCTGAGCAAATCAGCAACAGAAAAAAGCTCTTCAAATCAATAATTCTTGAGGGAAGAACTGGTTTTGAAAAGGAGGAGGAGGAGAGGCCACTGACCTGAACAACAGACCTAAACAGAGGAGAGCATTGTTGGCAAGAGGAGGAGGGGGTGAGGACAGAGAACCTCAGATGCCCAGATCAATGCCCATGGAGTAGGAGAAGGTAAATTAGGTCCCTGCAGCCCGTGGAAGTTCAACAGCAGAGCAGATCCCCACGTGTGGGCCATGGAGGACTCCACACTGGGGCAGAAAGCTGAGCCTGAGGGCAATTGTGACTCTGAGTGCTCGTTTGATGAGCAAGGAGACTCCAGAGCTGGGGGAGAGACCCCCAGAGCTGGACTGGAGACCCATCTGCAGCCCAAGGACATCCCCATGCCAGAGCTAGGAGCTGTGCCCACTGGAACACTTTGTTCCTGGACTCCTGTAGCCCATGGGAGGGATCTCACGTCAGGAAGAGCAGCAGAGGTGACCAGACTGAAC
>NW_010293506.1:3782-4259 GCF_000700745.2 Antrostomus carolinensis
CTGCTCAGATTAATGGCAATGAATTAAATTGATTTTCCTTCCCCAAGTGGAGTCTGTTTGGCCCGTGCCCATCACCGGTGAGTGAGCCCTCCCTGGCCTCATTCCAACCCACCAGCCCTTTGTTGTGATTCTCTCCCCATCTCACCAGCTGGGGAAAGTGAGTCCGGGACCTCATGGTCTAACCTGTGGGTGAAACCACCACACTGGGCTACCTAGGGTTAAATTTTAGCCTTGGTTTGGGGTTTTTGTGTGTGTGCGGGTTTTTTTTTGTTTTGTTTTGTTTTTTTTAAGCTGCTGCAAGGAATCCACTAGGACAACACAAGAGACCTGGAGCAGCTAGAACAAGTCCAGAGGAGGCCACCAGGATGATGCGGGGGCTGGAGCAGCTCTGCTGTGAGGGCAGGCTGAGAGAGTTGGGGCTGTTCAGCCTGGAGAAGAGAAGGCTCTGGGGAGACCTTCTAGTGGCCTCCCAGTACC
>NW_010293506.1:4494-6737 GCF_000700745.2 Antrostomus carolinensis
GCAACCTGGTCTAGTGGAAGGTGTCCCTGCTGCTGGCAGAGGGGTTGGGACTGGATGAGCTTTAAGGTCCCTTCCAACCCAAACCCATCTGGGATTCAATGATTCTAGGACAATCCTTCTGAAATGAAGCCAACATGATTGATAAGGTCCTGCAGGACAAGGCTGAGCGGGTGAAGTTAGTTGAAATCTGCTCATTTTAAGCAAAATGCTGAGGAAAGGCAGGAAGTTTTCTTACCGTGGCTCGTGAGAGGGTCCGCTCTGCTCCAGCATGGCAAACTCACAGTGCTGGTACGTGTACTGGGAATACTCCGTGAGGCCACTCACTGGGTTCTTCTCCTGACAAGCCATGAGCTTCTCGACGGGCGTACATGGCAAAGCCGTTTCAAACTGGGAGCCATAACTGGGGGAAGACTGGGAATTCATGATGGATTCTGACTCATCGGGCTGCTTGTTGATCGCGTTCAGATGATCTGGGATATCATCCATGGCCCACTTGCCGTTTTCAGAGTGATCATAATTACTCAAACTGGAGAACTGGGGCTTAGTGTCGCCAGGCAGAGCCGCTTCCCCCTCGCTGCCCTCGCTCTGGTCAGTCTGCCCCAGAGGCTGCTGTCCATTTTCCATACTTCCTTCTTCCGAGGCCGTCGCTGCTGGCGAAGCTGCAGTCGCCTCCTGAGGACACGGAGGAACAGAGGAAGGTGGAAAACCTGTCTGAGGTGTGGGATCCGCCACCTGCGTCACCGCATTGGCCTTCAGCCTCATCTGCATCCGTTCGCGTTTCCTGCCGGTCAGGGACCATCGCGGGGGGCTCGTGTTCTGCTTGTGGACATCCCCCAGCTTCTCCAGCGCGCTCAGGAAGGCGTTAACATCCTTGGCCCTCGAAAACCCAATGTTTTTGGCGAGGTTGAGCGCCGTCGTTTCTTCCACACTGAACAAGTAGTTGCAGATTTTGTCCTTTGTCTCGGCCATCATGAGATCGGTGTCCCCCGACTCAACCGCGCTCCTCTCCCCCTCTGTGCTCCCACAGGCTGGGTCTGTGCCACCACCGCTGTGGCCAGGGGGGCTCCTTTCTCTCGCTGCACTCCCACTGGCAATCCTCCACAGCGGCGGCGTTTCTCCACCTTTGTGCAACTTGCCTTCGTGGAAGAGTTTGTACAAAACACGGTTGACCTCTTTCTTGCGAGTTTTAAGCTTATGTGCGAGATCATGAACTGTACAAGTCTTCCCCTCCCCCAGCTGCCTGAAAATAGTCAGGATTTCTTGTTCGAGGTCTTGCCCAGCAAGAGACAGTCTCTGGAAATTCAGCCCGACGGTGTCAGAATCTCTGTCAGAGTTGTCCCGACGATGGTACTGAGGAGGGTAATGACGTGGTTCCACCCAGGGACGCTGGCTGGAGACCCTATGCCACCCTGCTCTGCCGCAGCGGGGTTCCCATCTCTCCGCAGGAGCCGCTGCCCGCACGCCTCCGCTGCCTGATTCGCTGTGTGATCCCTGTCCCTGAGGCCAACAGACTTCAGTGTCCCACTCAGTTAGGAACTGCTGGTGTAAAAAGGTTTCCTGATTAGTTTCTTGTGGGGTAGGAGGGCGGTTAAAAAACACTTGATGAGTGCTGGGGTGGTTACGCCTGGAGCGGGGGAGATACGAGCCTCTGCCTCGCCCAGCGCCTCTGCTCATAGCGCACAGCGGGGACACGGGCGTCGATCCGGCCGCTCGCGCGCCGGACGGAGGGGACCTGCGATGTCCTCTGCGCTCTCCTGTCCCAAACAGCTGTCTGCAGGGAGGAAAAAAAAACACAATTCGGAACCTATTTACACAACTATGAGATTCCCAAAGTGCAGTTTAAGCGGCTTCCCTGCCACAGAGGCGTTTCACGCACCTTCACCTCGTTAAGCTTTTCTGTTTTCTAAGTGAGACTGAATTATTCATATGAACACAAATAGCAAACCCTGGGTCTGCCCAGCACAGAGCCCAGCAGTCGGGGATCACAGGTGAAGTTAACGGCGAGACACACCTTTAATAAGAGGGACACCCGTGTCCTGGGGGCACCCAGCACTGCACTGCGAGCCGGGCCAGGGAGGGGATCATCCCGCTCTGCTCTGCACTGGGGCGGCCTCACCTCCAGTACTGGGGGCAGTTTTAGGCACCACAGGATAAAAAGAATATAAAGCTACTGGAGAGTGTCCAGAGGAGGCCACAAAATTGGTGAAGGGCTTAGAGGGGAAGCCGTATGAGGAGTGGCTGGA
>NW_010293506.1:6927-8362 GCF_000700745.2 Antrostomus carolinensis
CAGAGGGTGGTGGAGCACTGGAACAGGCTCCCCAGGGAGGTGCTCATGGCACCAAGCTGGACAAGATTCCAGCAGCATTTGGCCAAGGCCCTCAGGGACATGGTGTGAATGTTGGGATTGTCCTGTGCAGGGACAGGAGTTGGACTCCATCACCCTTGTGGGTCCAGCTCACATTTGATGATTCTCTGACCCTCTGCTCCCGTTGGACTCAATGTCAAGCTCGCTGCACAGGGGCTGTTTGTCTTTTCGTGCTGCTGATATACAAAGGTTTAAACCATGAGCCTCAAACTAGAGTTGACTTTTGAGTGAACTTCCCAACCTGTATCACACAAACATGATGTGATACAACCAAAGCCAGGTTGGATGAGGCTTTGAGCAACCTGGTCTAGTGGAAGGTGTCCCTGCTGATGGCAGGGGGGTTGGGACTTGATGAGCTTTAAGGTCCCTTCCAACCCAAACCATTCTATGACTCTATGAAATACAATCATGAAACATTTCCTCCTAGAATCCAAAGCCAGATGCTTTCTACCAAAACAAGAGCTTCCTGGATATGTCTCAGATCCTGGCCAGACCTGGGATGCGCCCAAGTGAAGTGAAGCCAACCCATCAGATGTTCCTGTGCCTTTCTCTCTACATGATTTGTCTGTCAGATGGTGTAGAAGCAGGACTCTCTCACAGGGAAGATGGAGACCTCACCTAGGAGCGTGGGACTGCCCAGCTGCTGGGAAAGGGTCTCCAAATCCTTCGCTGTGCACAGAGCTCCCCAGCTGAAACAGGGATCTGGATGATGGTGAAGTGTTTGGGCAACTGGTGATGGATCTCTCTTCATCACTCTGGTTGATCTATGTAGTGATGATCAGGTGCAATCCCCTGTTTATCTTTGTACCTTGCTTATCCCCCCCCCCCCCCCGCCCGCCCCCCCGCTTTTAACTAAAGTAAAATAAATTTGGTTTAGTTTTCAAGCTGGTGTCTGTGTCCCTTTTACAAACCCCATCGACTGGCCAAACAGATGCCTTCTGTCGAAGGCTCCCACCCTGCACTTCCAAAACACAAGTGAGTTTCACTCTTCTGCCTTGAGGGAGAGAAGAAGAATCTCAGACCCCCCCTTGCCATGGGAGAAATCGGGGTGCAAGGAGGCAGAGCAGGTCGCATGGTCACGCAGGACAGAACTGCAATAATTCTGCAGCAGTTTTCAGATTCACAGCCTAAAAAAAAAGGCTAAAACCCCAGAGATCCTTTGCTGCCTGGACACTGTGTGACCTGGAGAGGTGACCGTATCCTGGGCTGCATCAAGAGCAGCGTGTCCAGCAGGTCGAGGGAGGTGATTCTGCCCCTCTACTCCGCTCTTGTAAGGCCCCACCTGGAGTACTGCATCCAGTTCTGGAGCCCCCAACATAAAAAAGACATGGACCAGTTAGAACCAGTCCAGAGGAGG
>NW_010293506.1:8599-9145 GCF_000700745.2 Antrostomus carolinensis
ATTCTTCACTGTGAGGGTGGTGAGACACTGGAACAGGTTGCCCAGAGAAGCTGTGGCTGCTCCTCCCTGGAAGTGGTCAAGGCCAGGCTGGATGAGGCTTTGAGCAACCTGGTCTAGTGGAAGGTGTCCCTGCTGCTGGCAGGGGGGTTGGGACTGGATGAGCTTTAAGGTCCCTTCCAACCCAAACCATTCTATGATTCTATGAAACATCACACCACGGGGGGAGCAAAGCGGCAACACGCAGAGACACTGGATATCTGTGCATCTGGCAACGGTGTGAAGCACTTCTGGGGACTGCAGCCCAAATCTCACCCCTGTCACCCACAGCTGGGCCACCCCTCCTGGGTACAGGACACCGGCCAAAGCCTCCAACAAGCCTTTGAAAAATAAGGAACCCAGCACGGGGTTGGTTCTCGTTCTTTTGACAAGAGCTGGTTGTGAAACCGAGCGGATCAAACCCCGCAGCCGACACCTGCTGCTGGATCCCCCCCTGCCCCCCTCCTGCCGGCTCGCTAATCACAGAATCACAGAATGTTGGGGATCAGA
>NW_010293507.1:0-11934 GCF_000700745.2 Antrostomus carolinensis
TTCCTCTCTTTTCTGTTTTTTTAGTATCTCTTTTATTGGTTTTAATTGATACATATGAGCAGCTATTGCTTGAAGATTGTGGCCCTGCTTGTGGAAAGTAAATAATTTTCCGTTGCATATTAAATGTGCCTCTTAATGGGGCATATAACATCAACCAAGTCACATATCATCATATAGCTCCATCATATATTTTAATTTGGTATTGATTCATTTCTAGCAATCTTGCCAAAGACCTGCTTGAAATATTCTCCCCTCTCAGCTAATCGGGGCACGCTACAAACTCACAGAAAGCCAAATAATGTATTAGCGTTTGCCTATGCACAGTTAAAGGATGTTGAACCAGAAGAACATAGGAAATTTTTCACATTTTAAAAGATCCTGTAAATGTACGTGATGTTTACAGCAAACTGAGGTGTCTCACGCTTCCATGTTTCTTCTGTCATAAAAGATTAATAAGTTTAACTTGAAATCCTTTGACACAAAGACAGTTCAGAATTTGGCACTTGTTCTTGTGGGCCACGTTGCTTGCCATAAAGCTGCTATGGCAGAAGGGAGCAGGGTGTGTTCTGTTTGCCTGCTAGTGTATTTCTTGATTACATGTAAGAGAAAAGTTTACAAACTGCTGTTCTGGAAAATATAAATATAACAGCAATGTATACTATGGAGGGTTCTAATTCACTATTAATTTTATAAATAATATTATTTCAATTACCTACTACCTTCAGAAAGATTTTTTTTTTCCTTATGTTGGGGTCCATCTTGCACCTCGTGCACTCAGTGAAAATGGATTACCTGCTTGTTAGAGATCCTTCCTCTGCTACAGAAATGCCACCCATCCAGGGTGGTGGGTCTTCACTCTTCACACTGTGCTGATGCCACGCTCACAAAAGGGGCTGCAACCTGTGTTCTGATGCCAGGATTTTCACAGAAACATGCCGCAGAATCCTTAGTGACAGGTAGTTGTGACCAGAAACTGTGAAAGAATATATAAAATTTGGGATACTAGATTTTCAACTCTTGAAAAGAAAAAAAGTCTGCTGTTTTTCCAGGAATTCAATGAGCACTTCATAACAATCTAAAAAACACCTATGGGATGAAACAGCAAAAAAATTCCACACAAAAAATCAAGAACTCCTGGTGTGGCAAGATTCCTCTGTTCTTGAGCTCTCTATACATTTGCTTTACTGCCCATCTATGCTTTTCCTTTTCCCTTGCATCTAAAAATAGCACCAGAAATAACACTATACCCTGTAACCTGAGGCTGGGGTTTCAGAGCAGCTGAGAGCCCCCACAGCTGAATCGTCTCAGGTGACCCTTCAGAGCATGGCTTGTCCTTGGAGTTCCTGCTCCTCAGCTGACAAGGGCTCAGAAGTCAGAGGTGAGATCATAGGATGCAACCCTGGTTTTTAAGACTGTATTAGAAATAGTGCATTTCTTTTATGCCATTGAAGCTGTAGTTGAAAAAAAACGCTAGATAATTTGATAATCTTTCCCCTTTGTCTTCTGATTTAGCTGTTACATTTGCATAAAGGCTTCCCAGTTGTGAGCACAGAAAATACAGCTAAGAGGATCTGAGGTTGAGGTGGATAATATATTAACACATAGATCATTTACATGGTGGGGGGGGGAGGAAATCCCAAATGGTAAATCACAGTATGATTAGACCAGGGTCAAAAAGTACATATCTTTGTATCCACCATAACCTCATTGATTTCTGCAGTTGTGACAAAAATTATCTATGTATATAGTGCAGAATGTATTTTAGAAAATACGGGGTTTTTTCAAGAAGCAAGCTGAGATCAGCTTGACTTTGAATTTGCCTTGCTTTAAGACACATATCAATACTTCATAAATCAGAGCCCAGTTGCCTAGTACAATCGTGTACCATAAATACATTTAACCTTGAGTCATGCAAAGTGAGCCCTTAAAGGAAGTGTATACGCATTAGAATCAATGATCCTAGAAAACACATATTAGATAATGTCTTGTATAAAGAAGTAAGTGTCAAGACAGTCAAGCAATGGAAAAAACCTAGGGTAGGGGAATAAATTTTGCAGGAACACTGCTAAATAGTGTCCTTTAAGGGAAAAATCCATTGACTTTAACAAGATCTTCAGCTGAGCAGAGACCAGAGGTTCAAACCTGCATAGTATAGCTCCTAGGTATTAATATGAGTCTTTGCAATATATTCTTAAGAAGGGACAGAGGTGAAGATTAATTAGAAGACTTGTTTTGTGGGTTTGGTTTTTTTGTTTGTTTGTTTGTTTGTTTAAACTAGGAAACACTACTTGATTATCTTTTTTGAGGTATCTATGGGAATAAGAAGGAAATCTGTCATCAGAAGTTGCTCATCTCTCAACGTCTAGATTCATTTCTGCTCTTGCTGAACAACACAGAACTTACTTGCTGTATGGGTCTCCTTGGAGGATCAAGACCAAGTCACCATGAGCATGCCAGCCCTCGCAGAGAACAACACTGCAAGAAAGATGGGGATGTACAACTGAGCACTGGGAGGCTGAGCGACTGGAGAAGCTGATGCACAACACATACTTTTCGTTGCACGTTGAGGACCGCTGAATTTGCAGCCTCGTCTTTGTTGATGCTGATTCTGCATCCTTTGCCTCCTGCAATTTTTGTGCCTGTATGCATGCCACTGCTGTTCCCAGAGTCTGTGCAGTCGTCCTCTTGATGCTCTCTGGTTGTGTACCTGGCAACTAAGATCCAAACAAGCTCCTTAGGAAATCAACTCACTTATCTCTATTGAGCACTCCTTGAAGTTATCCTTGGAGGACCTTCTTGGGCAACACCACTTTCTCATCCATGCTGTCATTCATCACATGGAAGCAGGAATCACATGGTTTCATTCATAAGTTCAACTGATTACTATCATCTTTTACTTTTTGCTCCTTTCTTTTTTGCTCCTCTGAGACATCAGAACCTCATGTCTGTAGAACTTCTAGTTTTAAGCTTCAATTTACTTCTGAATACTCTGTGCCCATTTGTCTTGCCTGACACTGCTGGGCATGACTTGAGCTAGTTCACCATTCTCTTCTGTTTTAAGATCTTTATAATGCCCCTCCATACTTTTTCTTTTGCTAGTCTAAAGTTGTGCTTTCCTAGTCTTGTTTTGTAACATGAGCCCTCCACTCTTCTGCTTATCCAAGCTGCATTTGTGTATCCTCTTTGGTTTTGAGTTGTGTTTCCTTCAATATGGCTGAAATTATATACCAGTTTTAGATGAAGTACTAAATATGACCAGTTCGAAAGAGCTCAGAAGTGGTGTGAGTGCCCTGAACTGTAAGCTGGTGCTCACCTTGCTGTTTTCACCACTCCATCACATTGCTGGCTAATAGTTACCTCTGTCCAAATAGTACCAACATGGATTTTTTTTTGCTTCTTTTCTTTCCAGGTGATAACCCCCAGCTCATGGCAGAAATTCCTATATTTGGCTCCTACGTGCATTATCCTATTTTGTTCTACTGTATTTCTTACTTTATGCTTTACTGTGACCTTATGGTCAATTTTTTTTCATCTGATCACCAGATACTCATCAGTCAGCACTGGCAGCGCCTCTGAACACCATCTCACCAACAGCCTCAGCTGGCAGATCCCTCCATTTGGCCAAGGCTGAGCAACTGCTCCTCCCCGAGGAACTTCATCAGCAGTATCCATCTGACCTGATGGTTTGTCAGCACAACACCCCTCATTGTCTTCCTTTTGGCCCATGCCTTACTTTATTGACATTCTTGTACTAATCCTCATCCTCTTCAGCTTAACTAACAATTCCCCAAGTGTTACTGTGCCAAAAGCTTTACTGAGCTCCAAATAGATTAAGTCTGCAGAATTATCCTTTTCAAGAAAATTATCTTGTCTAAAAAAAGGGATCAAGTCAGGCTGCACAATCTACTTGTGCTGCATTTTATCTGGTTTCCCACCATGTAGATCAGTGCAAACTATACACCACTCCATAAAGTCAGATGATCCTTGTAGTGCAAGCAAAATCAAAATCATGTTACTGCTGATAATCAAGGTTGTCACTAAGGCCAAACACTGAGTACATCTGAAAAAACAAGACACAATGTGTGGAGTTTTCTACTGTTTAATACATCTAAAGAATATGGTTTTGTTCACATTTGACAGTGGCTTCAGAGAATGTCCAACAAGGATGACAGTGGTTCACAGTTTTCCAAACAGATTATTTCAAACATCATTGGCTATAACTTCTGAATGTTTGTCGGAAAAACATATATCAGCAGAAAAGTGTGTTGAGATGGAGCCTTGTCTACACAAAACTGGTCCAGTCAAGACTGAAATTCAAGTTCCAGGCTTATTATTTGGTAACATAAAAATTTGCTTTGATTTCAAGTGATGCAGAACACTTCCAAAACAATTAATTAATTAAGCTCAATATTGTTGTTCCCAAATTTTGAAATGGATAGAATAGCGGTAGCAGATCTAAAAATGAGGTAAGGAGAAATGAAGTTGTCTTTCTTAATGTAATACGACAAAAACATATATAAACCTTCTTCCTCTTCCAGCACCTGTTCATGTCCAGCAGAAGTACAAACTGAGTGTACAGTCTTAGTAGCAGCAGCTCTTCCCTTTAAAAAGGAGATTTTCCGTAGCTCATTTTCAATGTTTTGATTTCACTTGTTCTTTTACCTTGCTTGATTTTAGCTTGCACCTCTCCCATGCTGAGGGAACAGACTCCTAAGGATGCCTTAGCTCAGCCTGAGCAGGATGTGTTGCGCAGGACAGGTGAAAGGAAACTGCATGAGGAGAGACCCCAGGGGCTCAAGAAGGTGGTTCAGCTGCAGAGCTGGAAGGGTGGAAATCTGTGGCAGCCCACGGGCCTCTTGCCCACACAGAAGGATCCGTGAGAATTGCTTTCCTCAACCAAGCTATGTCGCCAAAACACAGCCAACATAGGGGCCAGCTTTGCATGGAGCCCAACAGCTTCATGAAAGAATCCAGTGTTTCATTTTTTATGCAGGGTTTTTTTCCTCTACTTTTTTGTTTTATATGACGGTGTTACACGGCTCATTTCTTGAACTACAGAAATTCTGCTAAGTAGACTTTTTCGACCCATATACCCATGGAGGCCTTAGCTCCTGTCTGTAATCATTGTTTGGTCAAAAGAGGAGACAAGATAAGAAGAAGCAGAGGGAAAAGGAGGACTGTGCAGTCTTTCTTGGGGAAAAGTGTTCTTGCCTGTTTTACACAGCAACTAGGAACATTTGCAGTTATGTTGAAGGAAGGTTTTGCAATCAAAGTAGTCAGAAACTGGAAAGACATCTTGGTAGATACACTTTTCAAGGGACCAAACTTCCATGTTGTCTCAGGGAATATGATCCAGAATGTCTTCAGTGCATATAAATATTTTAAGTTCGGCAGAGAAAACAAAAATATTTTGATATTTGATATTTGCCTTGAAGACAAAGTGTTAAATACTAGCTGTCTTGAGGATTATTCTAACTTCTAGACAACTTTTCAGGGTTACTAAAAGATATAATAAGGGATATATCAACTCCCCTAGACTGCAGAGAACAATGAAGCACACAAAATAAAGAAGACAAGTTTAATGAGGTATAAAGACTCTCAGTGCCAATGCAGAAATGCCAAAAGCAGATCAGCATTGGAGTCTCGGATAATCTCCTGTTGCAAAGTGGGCATACACAGGCTACTTAGAAAATAAATGATGCGCTCAAAGCTGATAAGAGGCATGCTGTTCCCAAGCAAACCACTTCTTTTTAGCATGTAGTCCCATCAAGGCACTTCTCTGTTAGTCAGACTATGAAAGGTACAGATCTGATGCATCATTATGCAGTTGCAGCGTGCTTAATCATTTCGGGTTACTGCAGATTGAAAGCTATTGAATCCTACTGCAGAATAAAAAAAATACAGAGTTGAAAAAATAGAATGTCACCAGGGTAAAAGACAGATCAGTAACTCTGTTATGACTCAGTAGCTCACGATAAATTATTTAAACCACTTGTGCTCAAAAATGACCTTTCAGCTATCGCAAGACAAGAAAAATATTTTCCTTTTTTAACCTCCACAATTCAAATCACACTCCTTCCTTCAAAATCAGATGACCAAGATGTGGGAACTTGATCATTAATCTCAGACTTTGAAGTACTGAAACGCCATCAATCAGATGTAGACAGTGACATTGTAATGGAGAAGCTGAGGGAGGGTGGGCAGGCAGAAATCAGAGGCAAATTGTGTTGCTTGGCGTAAATTTCTAAGCATTTATGACCGAATGCTTTAAACTGATAAAAATCTTTCAGATTATTTGGGTTGGTAAGGTTCAGGTCTCGAAGCACATATTGTAATTGATTCTAAGTTGTAAAAATAAACACTAGGTAAGTAGTATTCCAGTGCATTGTACGACCATCCAGTGCACACCGGAAATGTGCAGGCCAAGCTCCATTACCTCAGAGTATCTACATAGCCGCAGCCCTTTAGAATCTGTCTAATGTACTTCAGATGCTTTTAAGAATAGGACATGCCCTTGGAAGATGTGTCAAACTAAGCGTTTAGGACTCTATTTACCTCGTGTCATGTGTCGGTGGCAAGGTGCCGGTGACAATGGCTGCAGGGCGGCATCGGTGATGAGAGGCCCGGGCTGCCCTGTGCCGGGCACAGCCAGGCCTGACCTGCTCTTGTGTCCCCACCGCAGGGCACAGCCGAGTGTGGGGCCTCGTGGAAAGCGCGTTTCAGAAAGGGCAAAACACTCTAAAATTTTAAAAAATTGTGAGAAATAACAGTGTGAACAGCAAGGTGAGAACAGGAGGGGAAGGAGGTGCTGCAGGCACCAAAGCAGGGTTTCCCCTGCAGCCCCTGGGGAGGTGTCCACTGCAGCAGGCGGACGTGTCCTGAAGGAGCTGCAGCCCTGAGAGAGCCCAGGTTTATCCTGAAGGATGGCGGCCCATGGAGGCCCGATGCTGGAGCAGGGAGCAGCATGGGGAGGAAGGAGCGTCAGAGAGGAGCTGCCATGGACTGAGACCGCAGCCCCTGTCCCCCTGCACAGCCTGGGGTTGGGGAAAAGGTAGAGCAGCTGGAATGAAGGAGTGAAGTTGAGCCCAGGGAAAAAGGGTGAAGGGTGGGGGAAAGGTTTTTTAGTTTTTGTCTTTATTTCTCACCATCCAACTCGTGTTATTAATTGGCAATAAATTAACTTCATTTTCGACAAGTCAAGTCTGTTTTGCTCATGAGGGCAATTTGTGAGTGATCTCTGTTCTGTCTGACCTGCAAACTTCTCATTTTGTTTTCTCCTCCTTTCCTATTGAGGATGGGAGTGTGACCAGTTCTGGGGCCTCCGACATAAGGACATGGACCTAGTCCATGGAGCAAGTCC
This sequence comes from Antrostomus carolinensis, assembly GCF_000700745.2. Taxonomy (NCBI): domain Eukaryota; kingdom Metazoa; phylum Chordata; class Aves; order Caprimulgiformes; family Caprimulgidae; genus Antrostomus; species Antrostomus carolinensis. The sequence continues at coordinate 7,361 of NW_010293507.1, forward strand.
AGAGGGGGGGCCACAATGATGGTCAGAAGGCTGGAGCACCTCTCCTATGAGGACAGGCTGGGAGAGTTGGGGCTGGTCAGCCTGGAGAAGAGAAGGCTCCGGGGAGACCTTATAGCTGCCTTCCAGTACCTGAAGGGGGCCTACAGGAATGCTGGGGAGGGATTTTTTACAAGGGCAGGTAGTGATAGAACAAGGGGTAATGGCTTTAAACTGGAAGAGGGTAGATTTAGACTAGATATGAGGAAGAAATTCTTTCCTGTGAGGGTGGTCAGACCCTGGAACAGGTTGCCCAAGGAAGTTGTAGATGCCCCCTCCCTGGAAGTGTTTAAGGCCAGGTTGGATAAGGCTTTGAGCAACCTGGTCTAGTGGAAGGTGTCCCTGCTGATGGCAGGGGGGTTGGAACTAGATGATTTCTAAGGTCTCTTCCAATCCAAACCATTCTATGATTCTATGCTTGAGAAAGCAGCCGGCTGGGTGTGAAGGTCAACCCGCCATATTTCTATAGGAGAATTTGCAAGTGCTGTTGGGGGTATCTATGTGGACAGCCACCTATGGTGTTGTGTATTACCTTACAGGGAAAAGCCAGCATATCTGCTGTTTTATTTGGTGCTGTTTTGGAAAATACCTGGAAGAATGGGGAGACTGAAAGTTAATTTTGGAATAGTCTAACTGTGAGCAGAGACAAATACTCTTTCACCTATCCTTAGTATCTCCACACCTGAGTTACTTATTCTACTTAAGCCAACATGAATTTCATTTTTAAGAGGTTTTAAAAAATGAAATGGTGTTTCTGCTATGGTGATTTTTTTTTTTATTTTTTTTTTTCCCCTCCAGTGATAGCTTTCTCACTAATGAAAATTGATTGACTCCAGTTCTCATACAGAGAACATACTGAAGAAATTCTTCAGTGGAGTATCAAATGAGCTGGAAAAGATACTTCTTCATATTGCAACAGAGACAAATCAGCACTGTGCCTGTTCATGCAACTGCACCTTTAGGATGCAGGTACTTTTTGATCATTGACCTGGAAATTTTTCAAAGAGTACGTGTTTGCTACTCCTTATATTAAATAATTCACTTTCCATTATGTTTGTTAGAAACAATGAAAAAATCTATAGGAGTGTTTTGAAAGTGTAGTGATTTGCACAGGGAAGAGCAGAAAAGGCTTTAGAGAAATCAGTCTGAAAGGTGCACCAAAGTAAGTATACGCATATGCATCTGTGGTTAGGAGACTGCAAGGTTAGCCAGGATTTCAGCACTTCAACAAAGTGTTCTGTAATAACATCAAAACATGGAAGCCTTTTGCATAAGTAACCAGAACAAGGTACATGCAACTGTATAAATATTATAAAAAAGTGACTAATTTCTAGAGTCTAAAGGATGATATGCACTGATCTGGAAGGGTATATAATTTTTTTTAACGTTAAATAATACAGGCTACTTAGCACTTAAATACATCTTCCATTTCCATGGCATCATAATAACATGGTAGTGCTAACTGTGAGTGGTGATGCTTGATGCTGAAGGGAGCTCAAGTCTGACAAGCTTTAGTAAATTCTAACAGTTTTGAATAGATGAGAATCTGACAGTGATAGTGGGGAGCAGAAAAAAAAAACCAGCGAAAAGTTCACACTTATTTTAGTCCATGTGTCCATGAATTAAGTAGAGGGTGATGGGACAGTTGCTTGTATATACTTTCAAAGGCTGAGGCCAAGCTGTGGCAAAACACAGAAAATGTTAATCCACTGCTAATGTTCATTGCTTGCTGATCCCAATCTTCAATGGTCTAGTGCAGTACCCCTTTCACCTGAGTGAGGCTATCGCTGATTGCTGGGAAGCTGAAGCCTTACTGGAAGTTTGTGCCCTCCTAAGATGAGAACACATGAGACAAATTAATAGAAATATTAACTATCTTCAAGAAATATTAACTGAGCACATTTGGCACTGCTTCTTAACTTCTCCATCACAGAAGGCAAAGCAGAGACTCAGGGGAGGGAAACTTGCCACCCGTCCACCTGCAATTCCTGCTCTCTTTCTTTTGTAGCAGAGCAGTTTACAGAACAACAGAGAGGTGAAAATCCCACTCTGGGGAGGCCTCCTTCTTTCCCCCCAGAGATTTTCTGCTTCTGTGTTTTGCCCTCCCCTGGCAAGGAGTGTATAGGCAGCTATAAGGAGAATGGGAGCATGTGTGGAGTGCTCTTGCTGTATACCAGCTGTCAGTTATTCAAGAAATGTTGTAAAACATCTCAGGGAGTCTATGACTAATACACTTTCAGTAATGATCCAGAAACAGGCAATAGAGCAAGAGTAAATTAGCAGCCACCCGGCAGCACCAAAGTGAAATGGGAGAGCCTGTGTTTAAAACCCCATGCCCTCTCCAATCCACATAATTCACATTCATCACTCACTGTAGAAAAGCAGGCACTTAACTGTTCGATTCTCCAAGTGCAAAGCCAAAGCAAAGCAAGTCTTTTCATATGCTTTGTAGTACCAGCTGCTGTAGTGTCCTTTTACAGCTAATTAAAAACACATGATTTTCCAATTCACTCAATACAGGAAAATGTGTATTTCTCTGCCATATCATTTCAATGGAGCACGTCATGCTGCAGACTAGAGAGCAATAATTACAGTCCTGTTGAGATCTGAAAAAAATAGACAATAATGATTGGCCTTCATCATCACGAATCTTAACAAATTCTCCAAGAAGTCCTCTAGGTATAGTTATTTACCATCTCTGTGACAAAATCCCTGCAGTTCAGTAGTGTAGGAAAAGGATTTGGTGGCTTCCCTAAGATTCTTACATTCAAGTGGAAATCATCCATAGGGAAAAGTTGATCTGTATGGCTGAAGTTGTTTCCAAGGGCCACTGCAAAATACTCTCTTCCAGGCTAGGACTGCCAGGAGAAACAGCAATCTCTTGAAAGCTAAGATGAAAAGAAGCAGGGAGACCATTTTTTTTTTGTGAGATCCTGGGTTGTAATAAGTTAATATTTGTGATCTATTTTGAGGGCTCTGAATAAAAAAGTGAACAACCTGTAAATACTGAAGTTCCACTCTTCTGAATTTGTATAATTAATTTTAAGGGAATTATGCAGTCAAAAGGTTCACAAATCAAGGTGTTTTGGTTTTTTGTGTGGGTTCAGGTGTTTAAATAGCTTTCAATATAGGGCTAATTATCTGCTTCAGAGTCAGTAGTGGATTTTTCATACCTTTTCTATGTTCACATTCATATCCCTATGCAAAAGTAATGCCATAAAATAGTATATTCTTCTGGGGCATGCCAGCAGATATTTTATTCACTTAGCGTAATTGATAGAGAAACTCACAAATTTTAAAAGCATTTTGCACTAACTCAAAATAAGATTCAAGTAGATGGCGTAGAACAGTTTATATTAAACAAACAAATTAAGCTGGAATCTTCTCTCAATTGTTTTTGCAGTTTACTCTGCACATTATGATTGTAACTGATCCTAACTTCCACCCTCTCACACATTTCACTTTTGTTTATGGTGACTTATTCTAAAAGGTAAGTGCACAACTTTTTCTAGAGACTATTTATTAGCAAGGTAATACATCTATGAGAGAAGACTGATTAATTTCCTTTTTTTTTTTTTTTAAATAAATCCTGAGCATTTTAGAAGTGCAACCAAATGGTTATGCTGACACTGACATGAATTTATTACACACTAGTGTTCAACATGAATCACACTAACAAATGAAGGATTCTATTGTGTATATTTTGTAAATATTTGGTTTCATTGTTGTGTGAAGCCAAGGCCTAAAATGTACATATTTGTACTGATAAGCATGCATGTGTTCATAGAGATCATGGTCAGTTAAAGAGTAGGAAATGAACTACTCCAAATTTACATATTGGTAGACAGTGACTGCTAGATTTGGAATGCTAATAGAAAAAGACAAAACATGGAGTTATTGGATTAACTGCTCTGATTAACTTCCTTCTGTACTGTGTTCAGAATTTTTATAAAAAAGGAAGCACAGACCCTTTCAGAAACTTTTGAAGAAGCCCTCAGGAAAGCAAATCCTGAATCCTGAGGTAGTAGCAGAAGTAATGAAATTTTACAGCCTGCAGAAATAGTTTCAAAAACTCTGTACCTTGCAGCCTTTAGTTGTACCACTGCAATATTACAGTATTAACTGTAAATGCAAACATTAAGATTTAGTTTAATAAAGTCTGTTATCTTTTGGCACAGCAAGAATATTGTGTATTTGCTTGAGTGAAAAATGACTGGAAAACCTCTGACTTAGTGGCACGTCCAAAGAACTTCTGTCAGTACCTAAGTTATACCACACAAGCACACCCAAATCAATATGATTTGAAAGCAATATATTAGTACTGTATATTGCACTCTGCAGTTTCATAGGTCAATGAAAGTACTTCTGAAAAACTGTAAGCCTGCTAGAGATCAAGGTGCAAATACCATAGAAAACATAAAGGAAGCAACTACAAAAGGATGAGCCTATGAAGGACAGCGTTTTTTATACTGACTGCCTTAATGCAGAACTTCCTGAGCAGATGTTCAGAGCAGACTGCACTCATGACTTTTATTCCT
>NW_010293507.1:11958-16771 GCF_000700745.2 Antrostomus carolinensis
ATGTTCATTCATTTAGTCAGCCTATAGGTGTTAAATGGTATAAAATTGTATAAAAATAGTAAAAAAATATCCTTCAGTGAGAAAATAAAGTAAGTAAGAACTTAGCAAATGTGAGAAACCATTGTAGGCAGCATACATTTGACTTCATATTAGTTATGGTTATGTGATAGGAAGACACCAAACATTAAATGTTTCAGAGTAGGAAATGAGCCAGGATAGAAACTACAAAGGTAGTTTAAGGATCTTATCTTTGTATAGATATGGGAATCTTTTTATATTAAAGATAGGGATTTATTTACTCTAAAAAGATTAATTTTATGTTAGTAGCGCAAAATGTTTATTCTAATATGGTGTTTCTTAGGCCTTGAAACTATGTTCAAACTGAGGTTTTCCATCTGTGCATACCCCCAAACCTTTGAAATCTAGCCTTTGAACTTAGGTAAGGTTTTCTTCCTTCATAAGTTAGACATATTTTTTTGTCTTTGGAGAACAATTCTAATTTTAAATGTAAAAGGGTTTTTTTACATGCATTTTCCTTCTCATCTGTGATTTGCATACTCATAAATTTTGTAAATTGCCTGTATAATGTCTTTCCTCAATACACTGTTCTTTATTTACTATATTTTTAAATCACATAATTTTAAGTCACATACCAGCTGCTGTTTAGCGTTGCCCATCGTATTATAAAAGCAGAGATTTCTCCGGATTTATTGTGAAAATATTCTTGGTTTTTGCTCCTGACTTGTATCCTAGGACCCAGTAGAAGCCATATTATATGAGTTAACCCTTTTAAAGTGGGTCAAAGAGTGTCTGAAACAAAATATGTATCATAAAGCAGTTGTTTACTTTTTCCAGAAATGCTACTTTACAGTATCTTACTGAAAAGAAATAAAAGTATCAGTAGTGATAGACTGAATCTTAGAATTAATCTCTGCACTCAGAACAGAAATAAAAGCTCATAAAGGCCATCAGTAATGCTTGGTCTCATTTTCTTAACTTTATATTGTACCAAAATGAATGATGGACAGGCCCACTCTCAAGCCTGTTAAGGTCTCTCTGGATAGCATCCCTTCCCTCCATTTCGCCAACAAAGATATTGAACAGTGCTGATCTAAATACTGACCCCTGAAGGATGCCACCCGTCACCAGTCTCCACTTGGACATCGAGCCATTGACTGCAACTCTTTGAGTTCAGAGATGTCATAGCAGCGTTTAAGATTCTTGGACAGCCATTGCATGACTACCTGTAAATAGATACTAAGAAGCCTTCAGACAACTCTTTCTGCAGACATCAGTTTACAACTCATAAGAAAGGCATCCAGTGTTGAAATGAGGTATTCAGCTTTGCTAACAAGTCAATAAGCATTCTGATGGGCTATTTTTGAAAACTATTTCAGGGCTTGACTCCTCATGCTGAAAAATTCTTATGTGTTCAAATAACTTGAGTATCCAATTGCATGTATGTAAAAGTCTTTCTTTTTGTTTTTAAATAATACCTTTGCCTAGAAAATCTATTTTTTCTGTTATCTAAATAATGACTTAAATACTATGCATCGTCATAACTACAATAATAATATGAAATTTCATCTGAACTATGCCAAATCTTAATCTACTATGCATAAAAATGGCAAGTAATATTCTGAAACAGTAAGAGTGTTCAGATAAAGCTTAACTGAAAGGCTATTAATTTTTGTAATAAACAATTTGTTTAAAGAATGCATGATTCATTTTGTTTGTATATCACAGAATATGGAACTCTTGATCTATTTGTCAGGCAAGGTTTTTAAAGTAGCAGCTTGGGAAAGAGACATACTATTTCAATTAGCAGAGATAATTGGTAGGGTCACAGATGCTTGATTGGGTTTGTGCCCTTTCAATAATTGCTTTAAAAGTTTATTATTCATATTATCCAGTAATCAAAGGTACCATTTGATGACCAATAAAGAAAAAATATTTAAGAAGCTATCAGCACAAATCTGTGCTATTTCTAATAATTCTAATTGCTCTAGATTAGTTAATTTACATAGTTTATAAAGAGCTATTAAAGATCTATCCTTTTCTCTAATTATTTAATCTTTCTTCACTGCTTTGTGCTTTCTTCTGTTTATATCTTCACAAACTAACTGCAAAATATTAAATAAGAAAAGGAACAGTTGATATCCACTTACTTGTACATGAAAATACAAAACAGGCAGGAATCAAGGTCACTGTCCTCTAGGACTTTCTCTGCATGAGGAACGTGTAACCGTGTAGCTGTGGCCATGAAGTAAGAGTTTATCTAGTCTGGATTCAGTAGAAGCAATAACAAGCACAATGAGACAACAAGCAGAATTACTTTAGAGGTGCTATAAATTATTGTCCATGTTTTATTTATGTACGAAGAACATAAAAGCAGAGTGAAAGCTGGGAACGCTCCCCATCTGTCTTCTCTTTCTCAAGAACTAACCTCAGTCGCAGTGAAGCCAGGAAAATATTAAGGCAACTACAATTTTGGCTCAGTCAAAACCGAACTAGCTGTTTGAAAACTACAGGTTTCCTCAAGGGATACACCAAAACCAGTTCTGCATTAATAAAATAAAACTAACTTATTGCCATATGCACTTTCAGGAAGCTGGAAAGTCAAAAAAACAAGGACTTAGCTTTGAAGGGGAAAAAAACTAACATGTGATGAAACTGAGACGTTAGTAAAGTTGGCTACATGAAGAAATGAAGGAGTAAGAAAAGTATTTCAGAGAGACTGGAGATCCTGTGAACTATGTGTTGAACAAAGCTAATTCTGTTCACTAACCTTCAGTGTTTTCTCCTTACTTATACTATGACTATAACATCTTAGCCAATTTTATGTTCTTTATGGTAAAGGGCTTCACCTCAAGCTCTGGAGACCTACTATCTATGCCTTATATGCATTTTGTTCTAAGCTGTGCCAATTAACCCTATGGATACTGTGAAGTGTTCAACATATCCCTATCAGGTGCTCGTCATTATATGTGATACAGTCTGAATAAATCCAGAAATTATTCCGTCCTTTTGTCAGCTGAGCAGACATACATGTCTCCCACAACATCCTTGTAGCAAAGCGTAGAAGGTGTGGGATTGATGAGTGGACAGTGTGGTGGATTGAGAACTGGCTGACTGGCAGATCTCAGAAGGCTGTGATCAGTGGCGCAGAATCTAGTTGGAGGCCTGTAACTAGTGGCGTTCCCTGGGTTTTGGTGCTGGGTCCGGTCTTGTTTAACATCTTCATCAATGACCTGGATGTAGGGATATAGTCCGCCCTCAGCAAGTTTGCTGATGATACGAAGTTGGGAGGAGTGGCTGACACACCAGAAGGCTGTGCTGGCATCGAGAGAGACCTGGACATGATGGAGAGTTGGGCGGAAAGGAACCTTATGAGGTTCAACAAGAGCAAGTGCAGAGTCCATCACCTGAGGAGGAATAACCACATGCACCAGTACAGGTTGGGGGCTGACCTGCTGGAGAGGAGCTCTGAGGAAAAGGACCTGGGTCTCCTGGTGGAGAGCAGGCTGGCCATGAGCCTTTGTGGCCAGAAAGACCAACAGTATCCTGGGGTGCATTAAAAAGAACGTGGCCAGCAGGTTGAGGGAGGTTCTCCTCTGCCTCTACTCTACCCTGGAGAGGCCACATCTGAAATACTGTGTCCAGTTCTGAGCTCCTCAGTTCAAGAGGGACAGGGATCTTCTGGAGAAAGTCCAGCAGAGGGCCACAAGGGTAATTAGAGGCCTGGAGCATCTCCCGTATGAGGAAAGGCTGAGAGAGCTCAGACTCTTCAGCCTGGAGAACAGAAGACTGAGGGTGGGTCTGATCAATGTCTATAAATATCTGAAATGGATGGGGCCGGGCTCTTTTTGGTGGTGTCCAGTGACAGGACAAGGGGCAATGGGCAAAAACTGGAACACCGAAAGTTCCATACAAACTTAAGGAAAAACTTATTTACTGTAATGATGACAGAGCACTGGAAGAGGCTGCCCAGAGAGTTTTTGGAGTCTCCATCTCTGAAGACATTCAAAACCCACCTGGACGCTTCCCTGTGCAACCTGTTGTAGGGAACCTGTTTTGTCAGGGGAGTTGGACTAGATGACCTCCAGAGGTCCCTTCCAACCCATACCATTCTGTGATACTCTGTTACTACCTTGCCAGTTTATACATGATGTAATAGGAGCTGTGTAAGAAAGCAATGAACAATCATTTGGACTAATTAAAAGCAAGGGGATTAAGATAAATGAATGTTCTTGAAGGAATCATAGGTTGACTTGTTGCTAAGAGGAAATTGTTTTAGCACTGTATATTCTTAGAAGGTATGTCTGGGATGCATCCAAGGGTATGCCATGCTGCTGAGAAGAGATTGCAGAGAGATGAAAGGGATCCTTAGCAAGGAGCATATCACAGACTCCAAAACTGCTAGGTCCACGTCATTCAGTCCACCTGGTCAGCTGAAAGCCACTCCATTTGGGCACTGAAAACTCTTATTTCAGTATATATAGATGACTAGGCATGTAATGATGTTGTTTGGGCAAATTTGCTCTGTTTTTTTTCTAATAAAATTTAATTTTGATGGGAAAACATGTTTCTTGACAAACCTTTTGCAGAAAGTGCTTGCATTCCTTGAAAATATTCCTTGAAAATCCTTGACGGGAAATGCAAATGAAGAATTCCAGTAGGAATTTTAAACTTTTTTAAGTTTTCAGTATTTTTTTTTTACTTAAAATATTTAGTGGTTTGGTGTTTGTTTTTTTCCAATGGGGTGTATTGGGTTTGCTTGGCAAAGTTTTGGTAGCAGGGCGGGGGGGGGGGG
>NW_010293508.1:0-7548 GCF_000700745.2 Antrostomus carolinensis
CACGTTGTCTGCTCGTGCTCAGCTTTTCAGTCACCATCACTCCCAAGTCCTTCTCTGCAAGTGTATTTACTTCCTTCTGTAAGTCCTTCTGTATACAAGTGTATTTACATGAACACTGGCATTTAGGAGTAGAGAGATGTCATTTATGAACCGTGGAAATGCTTTTAAGGATAGTATTTCTTAGCAGGTGTATTTCATTGTTGCCATTTGTTTAGTTTTGGAGTTTTTAGAAAATCTAGAAATTCCAAAAGCGCTAAGACCTGTACTGGGAGATGTTGGACTGGTAGGACTGTCATTCTGGCGCATCCTAAACTGGATTAACGGTTGCTCTGTCCTCTTTCTTGCACCAGAAATGCATTTTCCCCTTTGCAGAATGGTTTCTGTTCTCTGTTTTGGGTGTGGGGGAAGTTTTTTGGTCAGTTTAACGTGCACCAGGCAGCGGTGAGCAGGTAGTTTGGGCTTGGTGGCCATGTCATTGTATCCTTGAACTTGTTCAGCTTTGAACAGCTCAGCCACCACTTTGCAGAAGAGCTGGTTTCTGCTATCCAGATATATTTGGAGAAAATTTCTGTTCGTTCCCCTGGCAGGTACCTTATCAAAATACTCCATTTCAATATTTTTTCAATTCACTATTGTTCCCACTTGTTTTTCCAATGCTACATTGCAGTTGCCTTTTCTTATTTGGTACATTTATTAAAAATGATTTGCTATAATCCTAGAAATTTTTATTTGTAGGTACCTAAGGTTTTATTTTAGTCCTGTTCTGTAGTTGGTGGTTTATGGGTTTCCTAAGGATAAGGAAAATTGTTGTTCTCAATATGCTATCTATCTAGTCAAGAATTTGCAAAGTGGTTTTGTCTTTCTGAGCCATGGGCAGCTGTACAGAGGTGTAGCTTCACTGCAGCACTGTGTTGCTGAGAGCCATGCTCTCTGGTAGTGAGCCCGGGCCATTACCAAGGTGAGTTTAAGTGGCTTTATTATGTTTTCTTAACACTATTTGGTTTTGCCACTGACATTTCTAATATTTACATGAGACAATGTTGGTTTAAAGCCCAAATTTTACTTTCTAAGGTTGGATGCCTCATTTAAAGTCAGTGAGATTTAGAAAGCAAGTGTTTCAGGATGACTCCTAAGTCTTAGAAGTATATATTCTTTAATATTAATCATTCTTTTGTCCTTAATTCAGATTAGAAAAACAGGTTGAGAAACATCTCACATTGTTGAGAACACCTGTAGCCAGCCATCAAAACTCAGATAATCCAGAAATGATGTGTTGCTCCTTTCTTTTGGTGGGAAGGAAGTGTCTGTAGATCACTCTGTATTTACTCCACAGTTACAAGCAATTGATTCTCAGGAACTTGCTACCATGGACTCACATTCATGACCTTTCCTCTACTAATGAGGTGTAACTTGTATTTGGCTTATCTCTGATTGTTGTATCTAAGGTGACACTTCAGTAAATCTCTTCAAATACAAACCAGGATCATCTGAGATGTGAGTAGCTCTTACCCAGGGTACCTTCTTGAAAATAGCCTCATACCATACACCAAAAAAGAGCAGTCTTTGTAGATTAAGATTAAATCAAATCTTAATGATTTGATTTAGTCTTAAATTTAAGATTAAATCAAATCATTATTTAGATAATGATTAAAATATCGGAAGATTAAAATCTCGGAAGCTTTCTGGTAGGTTTTCAGTTTTAAATGTAGTGGCAACAGCATATTTGGGGGGCACTTTTGTAGAAAAGGTGTCTGGTTTGGCTTCAAGGGTGTTGGGTTGGGTTTTTTTTAGTTTTGTAATATGTATTTATTTATAGTAAATACCTAAAACATGCTTTTAGGCCACTGCGGTCTCCACAGCGTCAGGCACACACTTCTGTACAATTCCCTTGAGGAAAAAGAAGAAAATTGTCTTCTTCCTCTTCAAATCCTCTTCCAAGCGAGGACTGCTCACTCTGACCACTCGTTATGTGCAGGAGTGGTGCACAACTTCCTGTGCAGAAATGTCATCCCAAATGACAATCACAGAATACCACCGAGATATCTTCAGGGAGGAGATTGGACTACAATGCTGGGCACAATCCCAGAATTTCAGGAAAAGGAATTATTTTAGGACCAGAAAATTCTTGCCTAAGTTTCTCATTGTATATTCATTATCATGATGTGAAACACCCTCCTCTAAATCAGTCTAACTTTTAATTGAATCCAGGACTCAGCCTAGGAAGTACTCGCTACGGCTCTTGTGCCCAAGACCTTTAGTCCAGCTGGAGGAGTGGGAGAGGAGAGCGCTATCGCTGCCTGTACAATGAGAAATGAGTTAAAACTTTAAAGTTCTAGAAGAGCAGAAAGTCCTCATGGAGCAGGGCTTACAAGGGAGAAGGATGTTTTGATTCCTCTGAAGTGTCTTGTTAATAAATTACTGGAGTATTTCTAGATGAGGATCCTACTGTTCTCACAAGTGCCACTCTAAAATTAATTGTATAAAGCTGCACACAAAAAACGGTGCTTCGTTTGTAAGCATGTGGAAGATGTCATCTCCTGTTCTGTAAATGTAAGGCAAAGGATGTCCTTCTGCCCACTTGGAGTGTGACTACTTTGACTTTCATGAGTTTGGGTGAAGTGTCCTAAAGTCCTAAAGTTCTGCTATTTTATAAAAATACCTTGGGAAACGTCGTTGGATGTCCAGCAGCCTGTGAGATTTCACTTGGGGTTCTTGGGAGAGCTTCTGCAGGAATACAGGTAAAAGACATCTGCCCACTATTTTAGCTGTAAATACAGGATTTTTGTTAACTAGATGCTTTTGCCATCTAATTCTTGTTCTTGAGTAAAACTTGTTATAAATAAGTTTGTTTTTAAAAAAAAAAATGTGTTGCTTTTGATAGCATCCTTCAGTGAAGGCTTCTGAGTGAGCAGACGAGGGCAGAACAGTGGATATTTCAGCCCTGTTCAAAAGAGTGAGAGGTGGGAGCACTTGCTGAGTTGCTTCCTGAGTTCAGAAATACCTTTCTTGAGGGCAAAAAAAATATTTTCTGGATGAAGAAAGCAGGCAAGTACAATGAAAACAGTAGCCTGGGAAACCTGACTGGCTTTGCTTGTCTGACTAAGCAAATTGTTCTTTGCTTGGAACTTCCACCTTCCCAGGGCTTGCTGAAGTAACACCCAATGTCTGTCTGCAGCCGAGACCCTGTGGCCAACCAGTTGGATCTCCCATTCCTAATGACCAGGAACAGAATGTTTTCTGCAACTAGAGCTTAATGAACCAGTTCTGTTAACAACATGACTGATAGAGAGTATTGATGCGAGAGAAAACAATGTATTCTGTTTGCCTTTATTTATTTCTAACATCTGTGACTTTGGTATTTAATATCCCACCAAACTGCTGCTATGCCAAAAAGCTTTTGATTTGAACTATGGGAATTGATTTTTAAACTGCCAGTAAATAGAGAAACGATGGTAACATTCTCTGTTACCCATTAATCATTGATGTCAAAGTCACTAATTTGAACTCTGGTTTGTGTCAACATCTTGGATGCTTTAGCATTGAAGCCCCGTTGAGCTGCCCACTGACACTGCGTTATTTACTGATACTGCCCTGTAGCCATTAAATCTGTCTGCAGCTCTCAGTGCTGTCTGGATTTAATGCACTTCTTCCTGCGATGGGAGGGTTGTGCTGTATTCACAGCCTTTCACTTTTTTTTTTTTTTTTTGTGAAGGAGGAAATTGCAATTGTTTTAATTCCAGAATGTGGAGCGTTGGGATAAATAATGAACTGAGGTGAAGGAAAAAAAAAATCAATGCAAGAAGGTAAACATTATCACGAGAAATGTGGTGTTGTCCTGGAATTTGCACTAGCTTTTTTCAAACACGCAGCTGCCTAAATAAAGAAGTGTCCTCATGGCAGGATTAACTGATCGGGTTTGCTGATGGATTTGTTGCTATAGTTCCCATAAGAATTTGTCCTGGCATGGAGGCTTGGTTAAAAAAAAAAAACAACAACCAAAAAAAAACCCATTAAAGAAAGCTTCCTGCAGCGTGGAGTCCCTGGTGTGTGGGTTGGGGTGAGAGACATGAGCCACACTGGGTACCTGCCACACTTTGTGTGCCCCCAAGCTGGTTTCTGTGCCAGCCTACGTGGGAGTGACGGGGAGGATCACACGGATCTGCCTTCGGAGAGATGGACGGGCAGACGGACGGGCTCCTCCAGCACCCACCCAGCTGCCCGGGGCAGCACGGGGATGGGGTTTAATCCAGGAGTGCTCTGCCTTGGAACCCGACTCGGTTTCCTTTCTCACAGTTCAGCCTTGTCAATGTTAATGGTAATTTGTAGGCTTTGGGAGAATTGGGTTTTATTTTTAGAGGCATGAACTTGGGTGGCATTTGCAGAAGTACTCGATACTGGGCTGACTTGGCTGCTGCTGACGACAGGGGTGTTCTGCCACTGATGTTAGAGGCCACGGAGTTAGGACAGGATATAATGCTTCAGAAAACACAGTTCTTCCTCTATAGAGCTTTTTTTATTTAAAAAAAATTGCTTTATATACAATTTTTTAATTTCTGTGCTTTGTTGGGAATTCTTTTTTATGGTGGAACATACCCACAATTACTGGTGTAACTGGAAATCCATTCAACTAGGGACTGACAAATCTGTGAGCGCCCTCTCGTGGGGTCTGGGTGTATTACAGCGTCTGCCATCCTCTTACCCCAAACTTCTCTGTTTTTCTGTGCAGATCATTTCCAGATTTTAATGTATTAAATTAAAGAAGAGCTCTTGAAGCCTCGAAAAGGTCACAAAATTCACAGAAGTCTAGACCAGAAAATTAAAGTATCATTCATACACAATATTTGTTTAAAGGTGTGGAATAAGTGTCAAATTCACATCAAGAACTTGAAATTTATGCTGGTTTGTGTCAGGCTTTTATCCAGCATAATACCTTGTATTTTAGACAACAGTATTGAAAAATCAGTGGATAGTTTTTCTCTTTTAAAAGATACAGGTAATATGGAATAATTTATGTAACTTTGGGAGATTGTGAATTGAACATATTTAGTGTATGTTCTATTTATTATTATTATTATTTTATTTTATTTTAGCATCTCTGTCCAAAAAAAATAGTAATTATTTGCTGCTTGGCCTCCGCTGTAGTTCACTGTTGCAACAGCAGAGTTACCTGCTTTCCACAATTATTTTTCCCTGCTTTCCACAATTATTTTTCCCTGCTTTCACAATTATTTTTCCCTGCTTTCCACAATTATTTTCCCTGCTTTCCACAATTATTTTTCCATGCTTTCCACAGTTATTATTCTGATGATTACGTACATCCACAGCAGAGTGCCTTTGAATGAAACTAACTGTACTAGGTTACTTTTTTGTGCCTTCATAAAAATTCCAGGAAGCTTGAACAGCAGTTGCAGTTTTTCCAGAGTGACTGATGGTTCTGAGCTTTAGGAAGGAATTTATCCCGAGGATTTCTTTCTGTAGATAAATAAGTTTCCTGTGCAGTGTCCTCGAGCGCTGAGCATCCTTTTACCTTTCCTCATTCATGCTCACAATTGGAAGTCCTCTCCTTGAAGCAGTGTCTCCGTTACGCTGCTCTCCAGAGCTTTTCCCCTCGGCTCCTTCAGTCCTTCGCAGGTTTGGGCCGTTGTTTTAGCAGCAGCTTGAGGCGAGAACCGTTCCTTCCCGCGCGCCTTGTGCGCAGCCAACTGGGTCGCTGTGTGTGCGACGGCGGGAGGCGAGCGGAGGAGCGTGTCGGCTGCCAGCTGGCCTCCGCCGTGCTCATCCCAACTGCTTCTCCGGCTCTGCTGCCACCCAGGCTGCCAGCTCCCGGCCCACGCTCCTCTTCCCCTTCCCTAATGAGAGGGAACAGAGACTGATTGCAACCGGGAACTTCTGTTGGGGTGGTTGGAACTGGGAGAACTGGTTTTGATTGCAGTATAATTGTCTGGAGAGTTGGTTGGGGTTGTTCAGCCTGGAGAAGAGAAGGCTCCGGGGAGATCTTATAGCGGCCTCCCAGCACCTGAAGGGGCTCCAGGAAGGTGGGAAGGGACTTTGGCCAAGGGCAGGGAGTGACAGAACAAGGGGTGATGGCTTGAAAGTGGCAGAGGGGAGATGGAGCTGAGATGTGAGGAAGAAATTCTTTGGTGTGAGGGTGGTGAGACAGTGTCCCAGGTTGGCCAGAGAAGCTGTGGCTGCTCCTCCCTGGAAGTGTTGAAGGCCAGGCTGGATGAGGCTTTGAGCAACCTGGTCTAGTGGAAGGTGTCCCTGCTGCTGGCAGGGGGGTTGGGACTGGATGAGCTTTAAGGTCCCTTCCAACCCAAAGCAGCCTGGGATTCTGTGATGTTAAGACAGTGTGGACTTGCATGGTCTCGGGGCGACTGGTCTGTTAGCAGGGCATCAGTAAAAAAAAGTAATTTTATTTAACTTGTCAAAGCTTCCCCTCTCCCCTCCTGCTCTAAGGCTAAATATTTATGAATGGAGAGATGTTGTTCCTACGCTTCCCTTCCAGGTCAGTGAAATTTGGGGTTCACTCTGTTTTCTCAAATCTCGTGGCCCCACATGCTGTCCTTCCCTTTGCTCACAGCCTCTGCCGGAGCAAACAACCAGCCATCCTTCAGCAAAGGTGGATTATTTCCTGAGATTGCCAACAGATGTGATTGCTCATACAGCCCAAGCGAAGGATTTGAAGTTGTATTATTACAGCTAAATTAGACGTATGAAGCGATGTGCTGAAATTAACGCCTGGATCTGTGATTTCCTTTGTTCCAGAATGGCGTTCTTCCTGGAGGAGGTGATGACTTGCACCAAGCGTCTCCTGGAGGTGATATCTGGCTGGCTGCCTCGACATTTTTTCGGTGCAATCCTGGTTTCTCTCCCAGCTCTTGCAGTTTTTTCACACTTCACCTCTGATTTTGAAACAAATATACATGTAAGTTGTCGAACTCTGTTTCATAACCTGATGGTTTGGATCTAACAAAGCTTGTTGCTTGCCTGCTGTCTTCCCTCACCTCCCTCGTGTTTCACATCTGTTTGATACAGATCTCGGAGAGGGAGAGGGCCTTTGTGTGTGATGAAATGTCTGGTGTGTTATGTAAATACAATCACTTGCTTCTTTGAAAACTCTCATAGAAAAGAGGAGAGGGATACATATAAATGCCTGCCTACATCCTTTTTTGTTGTTGTGATTTCCTTGGACCGAACACTTCTGCAGGTGTTTGTTCTAGATAATGCAAGTGGTGTCTCTCTGGCTTTTCATGACATTCATTCTGGTTTTGATTTCGAGTTTGTTATTGGAGATGCTGTGTATGCTTCAAAACTTTGCATGTGTCTTGGTGAATCTCAACCACGGGAACAGCATTAGCAGTGGATGTTTTTTCTTTGCAGAGTTAGATGGAGGAACTCAAAGGAGAGAGTTAGGTGGAAGAACTCAAAGGAGAGAGTTAGGTGGAGGAACTCAAAGGAGAGAGTTAGATGGAGGAACTCAAAGGAGAGAGTTAGGTGGAGGAACTCAAAGGAGAGAGTTAGGTGGAGGAACTCAAAGGAGAGAGTTAG
>NW_010293508.1:7646-15912 GCF_000700745.2 Antrostomus carolinensis
AGGAATGGCTAAAGGAAGGCAACAGCTGTCTTTTGAAAAGGAACATAAAGATATTGCTGTATTTAGCCCAGCCACAGAAAGGTCCACAGGAGATTTGGTGTCTCCTTTCATAAAAACATTCAGAAGGGAGGAACAAGGGGGTTAAATATTGAGGAGAGGGAAGAAGAGTTGAATTTAAAGGCTACCTGTAGCATAAAATCAACGCTTAAACACTGTTTGTGAATAAAATGGACTGGAACCAGAGATGAAAGTTTGTGTCTCTGCAGGTTTCTCTCAGGTAGCACAGTGTACGGTCCGTCCTTTCCAGGATCTTCAGGGAATTCTGTTTCACAAATCTCTTGCTGTTTCAGGGCTCTGGCCATAGGTAACGACCAGATCCTCATCTCCCTTCCTATCACCGTTTATTACTGAGTGTTGGGAAGTGTTTGTTCCATGGGAACGTGTGGACCAGACATTTTTTGATCCTTCCTGATGTTGTAAACATATATTCCACGGTTATCACAGTCACAGAAGAGAGCATTTGATACTCTTTCACATCCCATGTTTAAAATCATTCTGTAGCTTTTACCTTCTGTGAACTTTAGTTAACTATTTTTAAACTGTAATTTTTTTTTCAAGTTCAATTATGGTCTTTCTCCCTCTGACTACCAGTAAACCAATTGTAGGAATGTTTTCCTCACACTGAAGGGAGCTGAAAACTTTTCAATTTGTCCACTGATTTTTCTATCATCCCATTCATCACCATCCTGGATCATCTCTCCAAACCTTTAAAAATAATGTTGGAAGAACCATTTTATTAGCCTATTCTCAATACCTGTTCAGATCAAGCAGTTAGTCGAAATGCTTCAGGCAGCAGCAGTAAGATGATGGTGTTCATCACCAAATGGAGATTGAACTTCATTTTCTTTCCTCTTGCAGGTCCTCCAGAGTCGTGGGGTTGTTGGCTCACTCTCCAAGAGATGTCCCAACTCATCTTGTGCTCAGTGTTTCAACAATCACGGAGCTCTAAGAAATGGAGTCAATCTATAGAGGGTCAGGTAAGTGTCATATTTTACTATGACATGGTTTTGCAAAGTTTTTTTTTTCTTCATAGCATTTTATACCCGCCCTGGATATAAAATAATTAAAATCAAAATTAACAAAAAACAGAAATGGAAAAAAAAACCAACAAAAAAAAAAAACTTTCCAAAGCCATGCATACATAGTAAAACACAGCACTTCCTGACCCTCTATAGGCTGGCTTCATGCTGGGGCATCACTTGGAGTGAGAACCAGTGCTCTGCCACTTTAGGAGACCTGAAATGGGGGAAAAAAAGTAAGTTGAAATTATGTTTTTTTTATGGACACTTCTGAAATTCCTTTTATCCATTTTTGAGTCATTTAAAAAAAAAAAACTAACTGTGCTTATGGTTTAAAAATGGTAAACTACGTAGGGTTTTTTTATTTCTCCCATACACTGTGTCTACATGAATCACATGCTTATTTGTTATGCTACAGTATTGCTAATCTGCAGTCTCTGCACTTCAGCTGTAAAGGAGATTTAAAATGAGAGAGGAAGGGAGAGAATGATCGTTTGATATTGTAAAATGCAGTATATAGCTAGAGCAGAACTCCATCGTGCAGTTGTGGTGTCTCTGTTTTAGCTTGGATGGTCATGAATATTCTTGATAAAACCAAAATTTGCTCATCAGCTTGAGAAGTTTGACCACTGTAAGATTGTATCTCAGGGAGATGGAGACATTCCAGGGATTACATCCATCCTGCCCTTCCTTTGCTTTATCCAGTAAAGATGTGGAAAGGGAAAGGGTTTGGGGTTTTTTTTTTGAGATAAGGTGTTTGGAACAGCAAATCTAAAATTGTCCTTTCAAATTGGCACAAGTGGTGGTGTTACCCAGCACCAGCTGACAGTGACTGAAACCTGCCCTTTGTTATCAAACTGAATTTTCCCTTTTTTGGGTTCACAGCTGCTGGCCAGTGTGATGCTGTCCTCTAAGAATGGCTTTAGGGGTAGGCAGTTTGGCAAAGTTTCTGAGGGTGAATGTGTTCCACATTTTCCATGCAGCTGATGTCCGGTTCGAAACAGACCAGTTCTGAACCCAGTAACTGAGAGGAGGTTACCATCAACGTTTACCTTCTTTTTATTATTTTTTATTTTTCTTTTTCTAATAAGAAGAGGCGCTGAGCTTTATGCAAAGGTAAGCTGAAGGTATTGAAAGTTCCTGAAATAATGATTGTGTCATACAAAATACGGGGAAAATTGTGACAAACTGCCTGTGCTAAAAGTTTTCTTGCTCTTTGAAGGGGAGGACCTCCATCTTCAAGTGCTGTCTCCTGATACAGACACTGTGAGGGATCACTTACTGTGCATGTAATACAGATGGAATCAGATCCTTCTCTTTCATATCACACGTTCTTAACTGAGGCTGGCCTTGATGTGCTCCAGCCAGCGAGCAGAAGCTAACTCCCGCTCTCTCTCTCTGTTGCAGTACACCATGTTCATGTGTTGCGCCATTCTGATCACCATTGTGCAGTACTGTAACTTCTGCCAGCTGAGCTCCTGGATGAGATCTCTGTTGGCAACTGTAGTTGGAGCAGTGCTGCTCATTCTGCTCTACGTCTCCTTGTGTCCAGACAGGTGAGCGTCACACCTCAGCACTCAGAGACCGTGGTTTAGGTGAACAAATTTGGTTTTCTCCACCAGTGAAGTGTGGATCTACTACACGGGATTTTAGTATCTACCATGACTTTCTCCAGCATCTCAAACTTAATAATTTTATTTGGGAAGAGTCCTGCATTTTTTTTGGAAGGATTTTGGGACAATATCCAGGGAGCCCTTTCCTGTAATCTGTTTTGAAATTACACTCTGTCCTCAGTTGATGTGTTTCTAGGGCACGTTTATACTTATCAGACCCATAGAGTTGCTTTTCACTGTTTGTTTGAAAATGTTTAATTAAGAAATTTCTGAGGCATTTGGTGGTGCCACAGAGCCCAGTTGTTTCCCCACTCCCATCTGGATGTATGTTTGCCCTTAGGTACCATGTATCTTTCTTTCACCTCATTCCTCAAGGAGCTTTGCACTGTGGAAGGCAGGTGCTTAGATTTCACAGGATTTTAATACCCTGTCCCTTTCTCACTTTCCTGCCTTTTCAGAGGATGCTGCAAGCCAGTAACCAGAGGAATCAAGGTTATTCTGTGCAGTAACCTTAAGGCTTTTCAGTTTTCCCTCTGATAAGCAATTTTCCCTATAGGAGAACTTGTTTGCAGTATTCTGCTTCTATTTTCTTGCCAGGATAGTCAAGGGAGTCCTTCCAGCTATCCACTCCTGTTGTCAAAATTTTATAATCAACTTGTATTTCTCAGTGGCTTAAGAAATATCTTCGCCTTTGATGCTCTTACCATCGCGTGTACTTTGCAAGGACATCTTCTGCTAAGTTTAGTTCCTATTGAAAACCCTTCCTTTTACCCTTCTTCTTTTACCCTGATGAACCATATGGTGAAAAACATGAAAAAACCCAAACCAACCAAACAAAAAGTGTTTGCAGATACATGTGTTGTGTGAGTATTTAGCTTTTCATCCTCTCTTCAGATATCTCCACTGGTCTTTTTTAATCTTGATCTAATTTATATTAAAAAAAGACAGGGAGAATGAAAGTCACCCTGTAACATCTGTTTACATCTGTAATTTGGAAGTGGCTGTAAGGGTTGTAGGAAGAAAGTCTTTCCTTGGGGGGAAAAAACAAAACAAAACAAAAAAAAACCCCACAAAACTTGGAACTAGAGTCAGTTGATAAATGGTTTCTAAATCATATTAGACTGAAGAAAATCCTCTCTTGTCTCTCTGCAGAGCACTCGGGCAAGGAGTGCAGGACAGTTCTTCCTGGCTCCAGTGGAGGGATGTAGCATTCACTTTCTGGATGCTTCCCCTTTCTCATCTTTGATTTGTCCCTTTAGTTTCAGTTGTCCAGCTTACTGACTGAACTCACATCGTCTCTCCTCCAGTACATTAACTCAGAAAACTGACTTTCAACCTGTTGCCTTTTTCCCTTGTAACTGTCCTGCTTTTTGCCCCTGACATTGACTGTCCAACCACCAGCTTCACTAAGAAGTTAGTCCCAGGGTGGTGTAACTGTCCTGCTTTTTGCCCGTGACATTGACTGTCCAACCTCCAGCTTCACTAAGAAGTTAGTCCCAGGGTGGGTTTTTCAGGGAAGTTAGTGAAGAGCAAACCCTTGTGTGGTGATTTTAGCTTGGCCAGCAGCCAATATCTTTATGTTCCTCGCTCGCTCTCCCCAGTGGCACAGGGGAAAGAATCAGAAGGGTCAAAGTGAGAAAAAGCATGGGTTGGGATAAAAAGTTTTAGCTTGGTCAGCAGCCAAACACCACACAGTCGCTCGCTCGCTCTCCCCAGTGGCACAGGGGAGAGAATCAGAAGGGTGAAAGTGAGAAAAAGCATGGGTTGGGATAAAAACAATTTCATAATTTAAATAACAATTCAAATAGTAATTATAATGACAGTAATAATGGAATATTCAAATGAGTGATGCACATTGCTATTGCTTACCACCCACCAGCTGATGCCCAGCCTGTCCACAGCTGGTGATCCCAGAGCAGAGACAATCCCAAAACTGAAACTGCGATCCTGGAAGAGTGAGCCTGAGCAAGCCCCAGGAGAATCCTCCCAGCTTTCTGGTCAACCCTCATTAATATACTGACCATGATATTATATTGCATGGAATATCCATCCCATTGGCATATCCAAATGTCAGTTTGAGTTACTAATTTTAATACTCTTCCCCCTGCCCCAGACCTTGCAGCTGCAGACTAACACAACATGGGCAAGTTGGAAAGTCCTTCCACTTCCAGTGACAACTGAAAACTTCAGTATATTATGAACATTCTTCTCATAACAAATCCCACACTGAAACCAAAACACAGCACTGTTCACTAGCTTCATCCTAGTGAAACCAGGACACCTTGATGCCATTTCTTGGCTCCCTGGCTGCTCTTCCACAATTCCCCCCCACAAGCAGGGGTTCTTGCAGCTCAGTAAGTAGTATAGCTAGATGCTGTTCCACAGCAGAGGCTTTTAAAATAGGGTAATATCATGTATTTGTAGTAGCAAAAGTCTTCATCCAAAGGCTTTGGCAGTCAAGCCAAAGCATAAAAAAAGGTACCATAGTGGTTGATGTTCCCTGAGTGATTGAACAGAACCTCCGTGCGTCCGTGTCTGAGGCATCTTGTCACAGAAGAAAATCAGAAGGCTTGGTGCTATAATTGTAACTCCTAATTCCTTCTTCAAAGACAAAATTCTAGAGCAGTTTCTCATTGTGATTGCTGAATCAGCTTGTGCATATGCTCTGCTGTCTTAAGACTTTGTGCAGAAAGACAGACACAAAACTTGGGGTATTTCACCGCAGTTCAGCTTTGTTAAGGGACTGGGAAAGACTGTTCCTCACCGGAGAGGTGGAGACCTTGATGTCCTATCAGTTCATAGCATCAGCTTTTGCAGACGGTGGTATGAATGTTAAAGAAACATTTCTCTTCAGAAATTTTGCTAATGCTAGCATATTTTTGCCTGTGGTTTGAATAGCAATGACCATTAACAGGTGAAGTACAGGAATCATGGAATATGTTGTTATTTCATCTTTTAAAAGTGAATATTTAAAGTAATAGACAGAGCTGTTCAACTGCAGATCTGATAACGTGATTTATAGAATTGATCGTGAGCAAAAATAATACAGGTTGAATTAGTGAGACCCATAACTTTTGTTTGTTAATAATTACTTGTTTTGTTCCTCTCTTATAATTAGTCTGGATAATATTTTTTGTCACAGTGGTAACTGCAGCTTTGTATGGATCACAGGCAAACCCATTCTGCACATCTCTTTACTTCTTTTTCCAAAAGTAACTAATCCTGAGAGTTGTAATACTTGATTGTGGTAGAGAAATTGTAATGCAAGTAAACAGAATAATTGATTGAACTATTTACTTATTTTCTGTAATGGCATTTTCAATAATAGGCTCTATATTTATTGGGGGCTGGGGGGGTGTTTTAGGGTTTGGTTTGTTTGTTGGTTTTTTATTTTTATATTGTGAGGTCAGATAAGATGAAGGCATAGCAGAGTTTGAGAGTTCTGAAATTGCATTTCCATGTTGCCCAGGTAAGATGGGATTTGTTTAAGTTACTCATTCCAGGCATCACCTTGACTGCATTCTCATGGGTTGCCCCTTAGAGGTGTTTGCAGCTCTGTGTCTGACTGTGGTTTCTTCTTCGAAGCAAAAAGTGCAGATAAGTCGTGTTCAAACAAAGTTTGTCTGATGCTGATCAAGTGTGCAGTGCAATTATTGGTCCTACATAATAGAAAAGTGGAAAATGCTAACTGCAGTTCTGGCAGGATGCTTTGTTTATTGCTTTAACTTTCTTTCTGATATCAATGCTTTTCCATTTCAGCTCCGTGGAAACTTTTCATCTGGATTTGGCACAGAACTTCAGGTAAGCTTTATATAAAATTGCTGTCTTTATGCTTAGGGATAGAAACATTTTCAGTCAATTATATGTAGCAAAACTTTACATCCCCAGTAACGCACTTGGGAATTTAACAAATTGGATCAGCAAGTTGTGTTTAAGCTCCTTATGTATGTAATTTCCTTTACTTATGTATGACCAAAAATCATCAGAGAGCTGAATGCTGCAGTCAGAGTTGTGTAATGGTATTTTCATTTTAAATTTGATTTCTAGGAAATAGAACTATGGAGGAGCTATATAAAATAGCATCTGTTGTTCTGGTGGGAGCTGTTTTTAAAGCAATAGCCGTACATCCATGAGCTCTTTCTTTGGTTGCTCTGCACCATTCAGAATTTGTTGAGTTGGTTGCTATTCACAGCTGGCCAGCTGAGAATTCCCTGTGGCAGAGGAATTTGAGCTGAAAAAGCTGGCTGTGAAGCCAGCTGCCTTCACCAGGACGGAGACACGCTGGCGATGACAGTCTGGGTGCTCCCTGCCACCCTGAGCTCACTTAGGTGGAATAGCAAGCCCTACCATTGAGAGCAAATGACTTTTAAACAAATAAAAACATTTTCCTGGGTTATTAATAGCCCCTTATAAATCAACACATTAAAGATTCACTAATTATTTCAGTGCTGAGTTGCTCATGGGTTTATTGCAAGCTTTGCAATACCATTTTCAAAGTGTTTTTACTGGTAATTGGTATCAGAGAAGTATGTGTTTGCTGATTGCAAATTTGGGGGCAATACTGTACTTGATTGAACTAATGACCCTGTGAATATGTGACTCAGTAATTCATCTGAAGTGTGTATTCAGGAGAATGCTGCTTTTACTGGGAGTATGTATCAAAACCAAATTACTTCTTAAAAATATCATCTCCAGGAATGCTGTGGTAACTGTGCTTCCATGTTACATAGTTAGACACCAAGAAGTTAGCACTTCCTACAGTGATTAATTTATTTAAAAAAAAATATGTATTTTCCTGTTTGTATGGCTTTGATTCATGAAAGAGAACTTCATTTTCATAATGGAATTCCATTTCACTAAAGGCAGAATGGAAAGTTAAAGCCAAAAGAGCAGAGGTGGCTTGATTTTTGGATTTTTTTTCTTTTTGTAAGCTAAAACACTGAAGGGAATTTGCTCAAAATGCAATGAACTGAATATTAAAACATGGTGATGACTGAAAGTAACGCCTTAGGATTAGCCTGAGTTTGGATCTTTGGTGGTTTATTATTAGTTTGTGAAATCACCAAACATTTTGTGCTGCTCAGAATTACAAATGTCTTGCCCAGCATTGACAGCAGCTTAGCAGGCTCCTGACCAGCTGCTAATAACTAATAAATAATTCATTCTGCCTTAAATAATTGACAACCCAATCTTCTGTGCAGGGACTGTTTCTATATCATCATTTATTAGAAATATGTCAAAAATTAGCTATCAAGCATTGTTTGCATGCACATATTTTCCTTCCAGAACTTGTAACTCGTGACAGATAAAGGTAAGAGCGGGGATGGACCCAAACTGTGCAGGTGTTATTGCAAACAGGCACAGATCTGAGCCTCTCATTTAAATACCAGATAAGGCAGCGACCAAAGTATCTGGCTCATTAAACATTTCGAAACTTCATTTTAAACTTTTTATGATGAGAAGTGCTAGGTTTGTATTTTGTCTGTGTGATAGTGTCACTGAGCTGGCCCTTGGCCAGCAGCCAACACAGCCATTCCCCCACTGTCCCCCCACCCAGGGGCCCGCGGAGAGGAC
>NW_010293508.1:16100-27335 GCF_000700745.2 Antrostomus carolinensis
CGCAGGAGCCACAATCCCGACCCGAAACCGCAATCCCGGGAGAGCCAGAGCCCGAGCGAAAGCCAGAGAGAGCCAGAGAGGAAGAGCCCCTCACTAATATACGGGACATGACGTGATATGATACAGAATATTCCATTGGCAGAGCCAAATGCTAATTTAGCTAATTAATTTAAATATTCCTCACCCCCTTAAATCTTGCGCTTGCAGACGGACAAACACAAAGTCCTTCAGTGCCAGGGACACAAATGCAACATGGGGATGTTCTCAGGGTCTCTCTCATAACAAGTCCCAGGCTGAAAAGCAAAACCCAGCACTATTCTAACTACTGAAAAAGAAACCAGCTCTGTTCCAGCTAAAACCCAGGACATGCTGTCACTCCTCCTTCAGCTGGGGAAGAATTGCCTGTGTATTGTGCACGAGTTAATAGCACAGAGCGCTGCCCCTTCTGCGTGTCGGCAGCACTTCTGTCGGCTTAGTTGGTCACTGTCTGTGTGTTGATGCAGGAGCTGTGTCAGTCCAGCCTGAGCTTTGTTAAGTCCAAGCTCCACTCATCTGAAGCTGCTCAGACTCATAAATGGACACAATGCTTCTGTGTATTGGAAGTTAAGACAGAGATAGTTGGGGGTTGGACTAGGTGACCTTTAACGGTCCCTTGCAGCCCAAACAATTCCGTGATTCTGTGCTAATCCTATTCTGTTTCTACCATTAATTTGCAACGGAATTTGGCTTCTCTTCATGTCAATTATTGTTTACCACATTTCTGGAGTTCTGTGCAAACAGAATTTCCCCTTTTTCCTGGGAATGAACTATCAAAAAGTTGAAACTCCCTTATCCCAACAAGCTTTTTTGCTGTTCCTTTCTCACTGAAATAGATAAATAAGGAAGGTTCCTTGCTCACCCCAGTCAGCACAGAAGCTTTTCCTGTGTTCTGAGAGGGCCAAACTCATTTGTTTCACATGCCTTTAATGAGGTTATTCCCTGTTCTTGATCAAGAATTGAGGTAATTATTAATGTTGCATGGGAAGAGAGATACTAGTAACTCTAGTATCATGGGAAGTAACTAGTACTAGTTACTAGAACTAGTAACATGGGAAGAGAGATACTAGGTAATGAAGCCTTAGCACAGAGTTCATCTCTGGACTGTCCACACTGTGCTCAGTAAATCAAAATATGGAATTTGCCTTGTTTTCCAGATAGACCAGTTCTTCAGCCCCAAAGGGATACAACCATAAGCTTTGTCTTTGAAGCAGGAAATATTTCTCGTTTTCATTCACTCCTTACCTCAGAGCAGGTCGGGTGTATCATTTCCCAGTCTGTGACTGCTCGAGGAGGAACAGTGACAGACCACTTGAGGTGGGAGACTAAAACCGCTCGATGGGAGGGAAGGGTTTCATACCCACCCACTGAACGTTCTTCATCGAAAGCAGCAGTTTGATTTCCCTTTTCCACACTGTTCTGCCATTGTGGGTTTTTTTCAAGATTTAGCAGGTGTGCATCCTCTTTAAACAGAGCAAGATACCCAAATCCAAACGTGGGTTACTGGCTCAGAAGCAAAACGGCTTTCCAAAAATCTTTGTGAGTGGAAAGCCGTTATCTTTATGATTTGTGATCAAGCCAAAGGAGATCGTGTCTCCAGAGCTCTCACTTGTTCCATATTCAACACACAGCCTGGAGGAAGATGCCAAGTTAATGGTGCCAGGAAGTGCCAGGAAGAACTTCACCAGTTTGAGTTAAAGGAACATTGTTGGCTTAAGATTTCAATTTGAATGATTTTTAGAGTTAGTTTCCTGCTGCAGCACCTCATAAAAAGTAGACCTTAAAAAGATGTAGGGGTGTGTGATCCTTGCTGTTAGAGATGTGTGGGGTTTTTTTTCTCCATCTCTTCATTCTAAAGGGTGGTTTCTACTCATCTTTGCTAACTGACTGTGTCAGATGATTTCTAGTTCTGTAGCTCCTGTAACCTGGTTGCTGCAACATCCGGACATTTGATTTCCAAATGAGGAATGTGTGATTGCTCCCTCTCTCAGGCTGGCATCGTGGCTTTTGGTACCAGTGCTTGTAGCAGTCACATTGTGATCACAAAATACCTGCTCTGGAAAAGATATTGCACCTTCTCTTTTGAGATCCTAACCCATTCCCTTATTAATGAAATCAGGTCAGCTTACAAGCCAAGGCACTCATTTCCCATGCAGATCTCTAAGGTTGTCCACCCACGTGGGAAACAAGGTCAGGCCAGTGCTGGAGGAGAAGGCTGAGAGCTCGCAGATGCCAGCGCTTCAGGAGTGCTGAATGGGAAGCAGACGTTTCATCTTAAAAGGCAGACCCTGCGTTCAACACAAGCCACTTCTGTAACATCACGTTTGTGGTGCTCCCTTAATTCATTTAAGAGGAATTAAAGTACTTGGAGGAGTATTTTGTACAATAAACTGTAAATAAAAAGCCTTTAATGGCTTAAATAAATCCCTGTGGCGGGGATGTTTAATGTTGGAGCAGATGATCTGGATCAAACTCATACTCTCAAAGGAGTGATTTGTCATTGCTCAGATCCTCTAGTAGATCTCTTCCCACAAGACGTGGAAAACAATGAACTGTTCTGAAAAGAACCTGAATCGTGCTTCTTAACTGAGATACACTCCTCGCTTTCTCCAGCCTCATTTATTCTCCAAGATCTTTTCTCTCACTGATCCTCCCCTCATTTTGTTTTATAAGCCCATCAAACTCAGCGGATATTTTGCCACCTGCAAAATAGGTGGCAAGTCTTGTATGTCAGGAACTGTTTCCATTCTGGTTATTAATAAGCCTTTGTCTTAGTCTCTGACTGGTCTTTGTAGGGAGAAACTGACCAGGTTCATAACAGAGGTTCTGTTGAGAAAACCAGTTGTAGGGGAGGAAGGAAGGAGTCTCAGCACAGCAACGCACCAGCAGTTACGGGAACCTGATTGTAGGGACCTGGCCTGTGAGTTGGATCCTCCTTTCGTTCTTCCCACGTGTTATTTTTAATATCAAACCAGTAAAATGAACACACCTTCACTTCTCCTGGGAGAAGTACGTTTATGGTTGGAAACAAAAGGAGTAATTTCCAACATAATATGTGATCTTATCTTTAGTCTGAAATTCAACCTGTAAACTCACTATTGTAAATATTTTACTTCCAGGGAACTTTTTCTCCTATACGCTTACTATGATAAAAGCTGAGAGATACAAACAAAGACCGTAGCACGTAGAAATGTTTTCAGAGGTGGTGCACACTGAGCTGTTTCACAACTGTGCTCTTTTTGCTTCATCACACTTTTCTGTCAATCAAATATTTGAGAATGAACATTCAGGAAAAGAAACTGGGTCTGTAATACTGCTCAGTTGCCAAAATGCCTGTTTCCATTTCAGAAGAGGAAGCCTGTCCCCCGTGGATATAAAGCAACCAGTTGAACTTGGAAATGTTTTCACGTGTTACAGAAACAAATTTTGCCTTTTCTTCAGCTGTTGCTACGGTTGCAGTTTGAGTTTTAACCTCTTTTGCTAACATACCTTCGTAAGAGAAACGCAGACAGACACTGAGATAGGGGTTGCCTTTGTGCTCTTCAAGGAGAAAGGTTGATGTGCTGCTTTCCCTTATCAAACCATCTCTTAACTTGAAAAACTTCAGCGTGTGTCTGCTCATATCAAACCTTAAGCTTTGGCATCATTTTACAGACAAAAATGCAGTTAAGTGACTCAGAAATCACTGCATGCCAGTCTGTCTGGGTGTAGACTTAGTTTCTAGGACTGGATAGGTGGTGTCTTCTCAGATTAAATTGGTGTCAGCATCTCTCCAGAAAGTGGAGGTTGCAGACTGCAGATGTCTCCTCGTTAGGGGCGGTTTGGCACTGGAAACGTGTTCCAGCAGCGCTTCCTAATCTGCACAGGCAGTCGACAAATTGTCAGAAGGATTTGAAATACTAATCTCAATCTAGGAGACAGGAAATTTTTATTTATTTTTTAGAAATCTTGTCACTTTGAGAAATTTTCTGTCTCCACCATGAAAAGCTTTGGTGGTTATAACATACAGAAGATGTCAACCCAGAGCTCCATGTTCTCCATTTCTGTGCAGTTCTCCATGAAGTGTCTTGTACAGGGTTGTTTTCTTCCAAAACCTTCAGGTGTTCACATTAAAGGTGCACTGTGAAAGTTACTGCTCTTTGAGGAGATAAGGGAACGGCACTAGGAGTATAAAGCAGAAATTGATGAATATTGGAGATGATACAAAAAAAGATAAATTCTAGTGGAAGGTGTCCCTGCTGCTGGCAGGGGGGGTGGAACTGGATGATCTTTAAGGTCCCTCCCAACCCAAACCATTCGATGATTCTATGAAATTCCACAAAACCTACACGTGCAGCCCCTCCATACAGACACACATGTGCATACACATACTAAACACACACACAGGCATTATTAACCATTTTCATGTACATATTTACATCCAGTGCTTTTAATTATATATCTCCTTGGTAAAATCCTTCAAATAGGATTGTCGTAAAGGCTGGGCAATTTCTGTGTTACTCTTGCTGAACCTGATGACATCCCTTTAGGGAAGTACTGAGTGATTTTAAGAATGAAATTAATTCTTTAGCATCCTTAACAGCAGGTAAAGTTATCGAAGCGTATTTTCTAATTTAGTTTGTAACATGCACTTCCTACGCTGCTTTTTCTGGCAAAGGATTTCTAAGTATGAAGCAGAAATGGCAGAGCCATAACTCTGTGTTTTTAAATCCACCTTTCGTGTTCTTCCCTTTCTTCTCCTTCCAGCTCCAGAAAGAGTCCGTGCAACAGCTCGGAGCCAAATGACACAAAGAGGCCAGCAGACCTGATCGGTCAGGAAGTGATTCTGGTTTCCTTCCTGCTGCTCCTCCTGGTCTGGTTTCTGAATCGAGAGTTTGAGGTCAGTTACCGTCTCCACTACCATGGAGATGTGGAGGCTGATCTTCATCGCACCAAAATTCAGAGCATGAGGGATCAAGCTGACTGGTTGCTGAGGAATATTATTCCGTACCACGTGGCTGAGCAGCTGAAGGTTTCCCAGAGCTATTCCAAAAACCACGACAGCGGCGGAGTCATCTTCGCAAGTATCGTGAACTTCAGCGAGTTCTACGAAGAGAACTACGAAGGAGGCAAAGAGTGCTACAGAGTCCTGAACGAATTGATTGGGGATTTTGATGAGCTGCTGAGCAAATCACACTACAGCAGCATTGAGAAAATCAAAACAATTGGGGCAACCTACATGGCCGCTTCAGGACTGAACACCTCGCAGTGTCAGGACAACAACCATCCCCACGGGCATTTGCAGACCCTTTTTGAATTTGCCAAAGAAATGATGCGAGTGGTGGATGACTTCAACAACAACATGCTGTGGTTTAATTTTAAACTTAGGATTGGCTTTAACCACGGCCCCCTCACTGCTGGGGTCATTGGCACCACCAAGTTGTTGTATGACATTTGGGGTGACACTGTGAACATTGCTAGCAGAATGGACACCACTGGCGTCGAGTGTCGTATACAGGTGAGTGAGGAGAGCTACCGCATCCTAAACAAGATGGGGTATGACTTTGACTATAGGGGGACAGTCAATGTGAAGGGGAAAGGTCAGATGAAGACCTACCTTTACCCAAAATGCATGGACAATGGGATCGTGCCACATCACCAGTTGTCTATATCTCCAGACATTCGGGTTCAAGTGGATGGCAGCATTGGGCGATCTCCGACGGATGAGATTGCCAACCTGGTGCCTTCTGTACAGAATTCTGAGAAGATAGCCCATGGCACAGATAACTCAGAAACCAAGGACATCCTTCCTTCCGCCAAGAAGCTCCAGAAAGATGCGGCGAGAACAGAGGAGAGGTGTGGGTTTGGCAAAGCCACCGAGAAGACTGACTGTGAGGAAGCGGGACCTGAGGAGGTCAATGAACTGACAAAGCTAAATATCTCTAAGAGTGTATGATGCACTGTCAGAGTTGCATGAAGTGCTCTGTCCATAGAAACACAAAGACATTTGCAATTGGCAGTTTTCTTTTTCAAGAGAGACCTTCTCAACACCTGGGTTGTACGTTTGTTTTCATTTCAGCGCCTGGTGCTGTGTGGATCACAGCTCTTCAGGGCTTCTTTTCATCCATCTCTCTCCTCCATGCCCCAAATCACATCCCGAGCTCCCCAGCTCTCTGTGCAACCATCTTACAGCTGAGTAGAGGATATTAAGTGCCTTCAGATATACTCCATTGGACTCCCTGTCAAGGTACAGAGGCCCCAAGTGAAATCATAGCTTTGGGTATTTATCTAATTTAAAAAAAAGAGGAAAAGAAAAGCTGTGGTTATATATCATTTCTATTGTTGTTTCTCACAAAACACTTTTTTTGGCTAACGCAACTCCTTGGGTTTTTTATATCTCTCTGAACAATGTTTTACTGTTATCAGACCTTTTGTATGTAAACACACAGAGAAATGTGCGTGTATCTACCACATGAGACTGACATAAAGTGCCAGTAACGTACCACAGAAGAATGTCTTGGCGAGGGGGTGACGCAGTTTGACTTTGCGTTGGGCTGGAGGAGGAGTTCTGCAGTGGCTCAACATTTTAGGTAGAGTAGGCTGAACAACTGCTGTAGTTTTATTCTCCTTTACCAATGCTTTCTTCAACCTTAACGTGCCATCGCGTGCTTTGGATACACTTCTTTTTCCATATAGCCAATGAGTTACTGAGATGTGGGAATGGAATAAGGGTTGGGACATCACTGGCTCTCAGGACAGGTTTCCAGAAGCAGACGAGTGACCACGGGATTATTAAAGTTCAGGTCTTACGAGTCTGAAGCAGTTGCGTGTTACTCCGTACGCTAGCTGAGTTTGTGAAGGTAGGTGAAGTTGGTATCTCTAAGCTGGTCTGATTTGAGAGAGAGAGAGAGAGAGAGAGAAACTAAATAAATGTTTGGGGAACGCCTTTATTTATTTATTTATTTTATTCCTGGTGTTTTTTCTTTTGTTTGGGGGGTTTTTGTGTGCGCGTGCAGAAAGGATCAGGAGACATGAATTGTTAATTGGTTTAATAAGAGTGATAAGATTGTGTTTCAGCCTCTGTGAACTACCAACCACTGTGAGGATGTTACTTAGGCAATATTTGTTTCAAAGCTGATGAAACTTCCGAAGCCACCAAACGCAGTTGAGTGTCCCAGCTTCCCTCTGCACTGAGTCAATGGTGCTGCACAATATTTGTCAGGATTTTTTTCCCCCACCCTACACTGTCCTTTTGCAGCAGGGAATAGAACAGCATTGCTCCCTGCCTGCCACTGAAAGCAGGAACAGGGAAAAGAGTCCTTTCTAGTGAGCTGAGAAGCACAATCATGTCCCAGTCCTGCAGATGACTCTGTGCAGGTCCCTGGGATCCTACTTGCACGGAGGGAACTGTGGGATGGGGGCCTTTGGCTACACTCGTTTGCCCTCTGCATGGTCCCATCACCTCCTCCACTTACATTTGATGCCCCGCTTTGGATAATATTAATTATTCAGCTATTCCAGTTCAGCTGAGTCCTTGCAACACCAAATAAAATGAAAGGATTTTTATGCCCAAAATAAGTTGGTTAGCCAGGAAGGAGCTGGTGGGATGCAGTGCTGTGCTGTCTGCACATGGGTGTGGGGTTTAATTCTTAAACTCAGAATTTACTGATACTTCTTTTTATTCCCTATGTGATTTTCGGAGTTGGAGTAATAAATATATATGTTGTGAAGTTCCTTTTCAGCTATTTGAGGTCCATCTACCCTCCAGAGTCAGCACGGAGCTCTTGAAGCCTTTGTCAAATGCAAATCTGTGAGATTTCTGGATCTGGGTTAGTTAAACACGACTCTGCACGCTGTTCTCACGAAAGCTGCTGGTGATGCACGTCTAAATTGCGTTTGATAGGAAAGTTATTTAAAATTAACCTTACTTGCTTGATCTGCCAGCACAGGTAAAAACCAGGGGATCCTCATCCCTGTACCCTTCTGTCACAGGTGCTGTAGCCTGTTTGGGAGCTATTCCCGACGAGCAACACTACCAGGTTTTTATCAGTGCACAGTTTTACAGCAGCCTTCCCTCTCCATGGATTAAAACGAGCCCTGTTCCGCCCCCCTCCCCGCAGTGGGTTGCACTTCCAACTTTCAGGTAGTATAATTCTGCAAATACCTCTGGCATCTGAAGAATGTATTCTTGAAACCATTTTTAGGGTTCTCCTTTCAGTTAAGCGTGTGTCAGTAATTCCTTTTCTTACAGCAGAGGAGTTAACGTGGTCCAGAATTGTTTACATGCCCTCTAGTGTTCTGTAAGTCGTTCCAACCTTTCTCCCTTTCCCTTCTTTCTCCTGGTTTTCTAGACGACTCTACCCAGCATTTCTCTTTCACTGATCAGCCGTCTGCAGTGGCAGAGTTCACTTGAGATGCTCTGGCTTCTCCCTTGCATGAGATGCTGCACAATAACTAAACCTCCACCAGCATCAGCCCTGTGTCTGGTGAGAGCTTTGCCCCCTGTGATTAAACCTGGCAGGAGGAGGGGCTGGAGTAGAGCCCCACACCCAGAGCACCTTCCTTCTCCTTGTGGAAGCAATGCCCTGCGGAATACAAAAGCCTCATCCTCTAGCCTATGAAGTAAATAACGCTCCCGTGCTGTCGTGGTGTGGTGCTGTGGAGTATTGGCGGGTTTCTGATAATATTAGAATACCAAAAAAACCCACCAAAACCAACCAGCCAGGGCCTCTTGTTTTGTTGGTGTTAAGCAAATAAAATGACAGAGGACAGAAGTGTGAGTGGACTCTGAAATCAAGGGCTGTTGTCTGCTCTGGGAACAGCCGGTGATGTTCCTCTGCCTGAACTCTGAAGCTGGGAAAAGAGTCGTGAGAAGTCACCAAACTGGGGGTGCCCCTGGTTGTTTGTTGCCCCCGGGACAGCAGTGAGCACTGACAACTGAGCCTGCAGGTTTTGGGGAGGTTTTACATCTCCTCTTTAATGCAGTGTAGGAAGGAAATCAAGAAGCAAAGCTCTCCACCTGTGGTTTGGACAGTGAGGTTTTCCCAGGCACAAGGAGCAAAGCAATGTCTATTTTCTGTTGTTAACCAGTGGGAGCTGAACCTTTACACCTCCCTGTACCCCTCTGAAAAGCTGTCCCAGTACTCACAAAAATGACTCTGGAGGTGTTTTTCACGGCATTGTGCAGCTCTGCATTCCTCTCTGCAGCCGTGACGCGTGTGCACTTGTGGGAGGTGGTGATCAAAGTTCATTTCATTACAGTCACTTTTGTGCTTGTTGTGTTGGTGCCAGCGCGGTCCCAAGGCGCTGTCAGAGTTGGGGAGTTGGCAGGTACCTGGTGGTGTCTCCTGCAAGAAGAGTCAGGGCGTTGCTGTGCTTAAGGTGTTTTAATGGTGAGAATTTAGAAATCCTCCAGAGGAGTGGGCTCGGGAAGGTTGCTGAGTGTCTGTGAGCCCCGTGTTGCCTTCTGCCACTGCTCACTTGTGGGAGCTGCTCTGGAGCGCAGAGTGACAAGGAATACGTTGAATATTTGCTGCAGCATCGTCTTAATCTGCTGCTGACACAAAAATGCTTATTTTTCTCCCAGCTACTTCAATGAGGCAGATTTCTCATTCATAAAAAAGTAAACGGCATTCCCATGGATTTACTGCTGGCATTTATTGTTCTGAGAAGAGCAGATTTGCCTGTTCTTCCCCAGGATTTAGGGCTGTTTCCTTTTGCTGGAGGTAACGCGAGCGCTGCGAGCAGGACAGGACGGTGCCGCTGCCTGGCTGCAGCTCCTGCAGTGTCCTAATGCAAAGTGCAGGAGGATTTTGACAGGACAAATGAGGGGGTGAGAGGATGGACTGCTCAAGGGCTTTAAAAAAAAAAAAGGTTTTGGATACTCTTATTTCAGGGCTAAAACACAGAAAGGAGGTGCCCAGAGCAAAAATGAAAGGAGCTATAAGCCAAGTGCTGTACCCATAGCAGCTTGTAACTAAAGAGGAGTTTATTCTTGGTGAAAGAGACAAGCTTTTAGGGTATCTGGCATTTTAAAATTGCTAACAAACGTGTTTCTAAAATTTTCATTCTGAATACAACAAAAAGAAACGTTTCAAGGGAGCAGTTACTCACTTTGTGTCTTCATTTTGTAACAACTCCAGAGGCTGAGAGCGCCTGAGGTTAGATATAATGTGATCAGCTATTTAACTGCGCAGCTTGGAGTTGTTTGTTTTGGGGGGTTTTTTTGCCAAATTTAAAAACTACGTCTGTTTTCTCCTTTCTTCCCCGCTGTGGTTCTTGTTTACTTGGTCTAGATGGGACGTGTGAGTGGTTCTTGCCTCCCTGCTCCTCACCTTTGTTAAACTGCACCTTCCACATTGCACAGCAGCGTTTGAACTCTGCCACTGCCTGGTCGTGGCTTCTGATGCTGCTTTCAGTGCTGTTTGCCTCTCTCTCTATTTCCTGATACAAAGGCGAAGAGTTTACATTTGCTTTGATATTTTGGTCCATTTGTCCGGTCACGCTGCAGCTTTCTCCTTGTGCTGTTGTTAAGCTGCTTGGCAGGAGATGCAGATGAGCAGCAGGCACATGCCAGTAGTTAAATTTAAGAACTCTCTAGAAAAAAATACATTTTCCATCACACCAAAAGTGGTAAAAAAGTTCTATTACCCTGAGTTTTAACAAGCGTGCAGAGCAGGAGAGGGTAAGAAGTGAAATCCAGCGTGTGCTGCCAGTGTTGGGGTTTGCTGAAGCAGCGTTCCTTTCAGTCCTGTTCCAGTTAAATGTTACAAAACTGCTAAAAATGGGTAATGATTTATCGATGTGACTTTCCCCATTGCTGAAAGTGTCACAGGGGTGGTTTGACTGTAAGTACAGAATGATTTTCATGTGGAAAAAGAAGCAGTCGAGCCTGAGGGATCCCCAGTGCTGTGGTGTTTCCATCTCCGTGCGCTGCAGCTGTGAAGACCCAGCTGGGGTCTGGGAGTGATCCTGGGCCGTGGCTTACCTGGGTGGGGAGCATCAGTTTGGGCAGGAAAGTCCTTTATTCCAATGTGGGGTTTTTTTCTTTTTGAGTTTTCTATACAGGCTTGGTTTGATTTTTAGGGAAACAACATTTAAGGAGAAAAACTGGAATTCCTGTTTGCTGTTGTTGAGACTTGTCCTTGGTGGGCAGTGGTGGTAGGATTCTCCAAAATCCTGTTAACAAGTTGGGAATCGTAACCATTACACACTAATTCC
>NW_010293508.1:27372-36135 GCF_000700745.2 Antrostomus carolinensis
CTCCAATGGTCTGAAGAGTTTTCAGTCAGGAGCTGTGAAGCCATGAACCATTTTCTGCTAAAATACACCAGAAACATGAAAGTGGAGAGGTGGAAGAGCACGCTCTGCAGAAACGCAGCACGAGCGGCATAGGACACAGCGGAGCAATGGGTTCTGGCTCACTGTGTAAACGGCCGCGGCACGGGAGCTGCTCCGGGTGACAGCGTCTGCTTCCAGGTCTGAAATCGGTGAGAAAAGGAGAAGGTGGACGTGAAACGAGGCGCTGGGTTGGTTTGAAGGCTGATCTTTCACTGCCAGGTGCGATGCCTTGGCTGGCTTCTGCAGGGGAAGGTTTCTCGGGTGTGAAGCAGAGCCCTGGCTTCCCAGCGGCACCTTGTCTGTGGTGGGATCAAGGAGCCTGAAAATGGGCTTATTTTTTTTAAATCTGCTTTAATGTCACCTTTTGGACTCTGTCTGGAGTGACGAGAAGGAGTTTTGTCAGTGAAAATTGCACACGAGGAACTTACTGTCTTTTGTCTTATTAGAGTTCACTTAAAACAAACGTCAAGCTCTGAAGAGATTCGAGTAGAAAATAAAGTAGAGGTGAAATATATTTTGTCTTAACAGCGGCTCCGTTTGAGCGGTGCCATGGGGAGGAGTTTTGAGATGCTTTATTGATGCTGGGTAAAGCCTAGTAAAAAAAAAAAAATAATGCAGATTTTCTGTATAAAACCTTTTTCAAGTCTTTGTCAGGTGAGCTAAACCTCTGTCTTCAGCCCAGGTAAGTGCCTGGGCTGTACAAAGCACACAGAAGTGTTTGATACTGACCAGAGAGACTCAACATTCACTTTGGAGAAAGATTATTGTGGAAAAAATCAATGGGTGGAAGATATTTAAAGCTTTTTTTTTTCCCCCTGGTACTTTATTGTAGCTGCTCAACCTTTGCTCACCTAACCAAGCCGCCCACCCGAGGCTGGGGAGGAGCAGGAGGCAGGTGCCCGGTGTTTCCACGCGCGCGGCTCCGGGTGCGATACCTCTAACATCACTTTTAGCAGCTGTTTCACACGCGTCTCACCAGGTTGGGAATCTGTGTTGAGAGGTTGTTGTTTGTGTTTTACACGTCTGGAAAGGCCCCAGAGCTGCCCTGTCGGCTTCTCACGTCTCGGCCTTTACGTGGTTTGTTCTGTTCTCGCTGTTTTCTGGCTCACTGCAGCAACACGTATTTTAATCTCTAGAAATTGCAGCGTTCGCTGAATCTGGAGAACTGCAGAAGGTCACGGCTGGGAACACTCACTCAAATTTTAGGTTTTGGCTCTAACCAGCGCTGCTCTGACCAATTTGTCATCTGGTGATAAGCAGTGACACGCACTGATGTCAGAGATGAGCATCCCAGCGTGTGACTGCTGCCAGCCCCACCGCTCACATGTCCCCAATGTGAGCATCAATTCTCAAATCCTCCTTGACTGAGTCAAAACAAAGCAACTTTCTCAACTTTTTCCTTCTTTTTTTTGCCCTTAGTCACTCACATCTTCACTTGTTTCCAACTGAATGTGTTGGCTAAATATTAGTTTGCAATTGAAAGGCAGTTTGTATCGATTCCCTGGTGAAAGATTGAAGCTCGGGGCAAGGAAAATGCAGCGTGTGGTGCATCTCCAGGTACACCCAGGGGGAAAATGCCTCAGTGGCTTTGAAACTTTGAGTGAGACCAGAGCTTTGTTTGTGATTATTTCTGATATTAACTGTATAATTCCATCTTGCTCTTGCCACTAGAAATTGTCCATAGGGCAGGGTTTGCAGTATTGCAGTGGTCTGCTCTGCATCGCTGCCTGAAGCAGGATTTGGCCACCGTGCAGGTACCGGCACGGTCCCACAGGCACCATCAGACATTTCTCTTCGTGTGTCGTAGTTCAGGAGACCAGAGTTGGCAGAGTAACCTCTGCCCAATTTAATTTCTTCTAGTTTTCAGAGACCATGTTGAGAGAGAGAGGGATACACATCTATATGTGCTGAGCCAGAGACTCGTTGTACCCTCCTGCGCATACAGCTTTAAACTTCCAAAGTAATAAACTCTTTAAAGCCAAGAGCCTTAAGAACTCCAGACATCTGCTGAGAGACAAAACACAGTTTCACGTTTGTGCTGAATATTTGGGAATTTGTTCTGCTCCATGGTGGGTGTCTCCTTGGTGAGGAGGCAGCGGCAGTAGCCAAAGATGAGCAGGACCTTGGTCACCCTCACCGAATTACCCAGGAACAGGTAGCCAGGCTCTCAGGAAAGTCACCTCGCTCCCCCAGGGCTGCTGTGATGACTTTATAGATTGCATTGCTCGGAAAAGCTCCTTCTTTCCATGAAATGGTGTTTTTAATTGAGCATAAAACCTTGTCTTTGCTGGCAGAGGTGCTGGATTCCTCCTTTCTCACCCCCAGGGTCTTTCAGTCGTGCAGCACTGAGATGGAGAAAGCAGGGATGGAGATGACGGGAAAGCCGGGTGAGTTGGGAAGGAGCTGGATGTGCCCCTGGAGCCGGACCAGGCAGAGGGCTGGAGCTGAGGAGCTGCCGTGTCGCTCCTGCAGCCGTGCCCGGGCAGCAGCGGCTGTGGGCTGGCGAGTCAGACCCCGTCAGCTGGGGAGGTGCAGGGGGTTTGAGGAGGTTTGCTCAGGGGAGCTGGTCCATGGTCAGCCCGATGGCTGTCGGTTGCCTCGGTCAATATATCTTCCCTCCTGGCCGATTGGTTTTGTTTCCCGTTTTTCTGTGAGCAAATTCCAGCTGGTTATCAAAGCCGTGTGCTGGAAACGGAGGAGCCGCTGCTCCCTGCCCGTGGCCGGGCTGCGCCGTGGGCTGGGGTTGGGCTGGGCTGGGTCCCACCTCAGCTCATACAGTGTTACCCCAACACACGACCCTGCGCAGGCCATCGCCGCGCGTCAGGAGCTGCGGTACCTGATCACAAACAGCCTGCGAGAAGTTGGATCTGAAGTGAGAAGCTCCAGCCAGGCTTTGGTTTGCTGAGGAGTTGTCAGCCGGGCAGCGGCGCGAAAAAAAAAGCGGGCTCCCCACCATCCACTGCTTCCTGTAAAAGCTGCCTCCACAGTTTTACCCCAGACTTGCCTAAGCACAGGTGGAGATTGTACAGAAAGCGTTGGTTGAGAACCTTACTGAAATGTTATTGAGTTATCAATTAAGACATTAATTGAGAACAGTTTCCAGTTAAAAAAAAAAAAAAGAATTAACAAAAAGGCAAATTGCGGGCTCCCCACCATCCACTGCTTCCTGTAAAAGCTGCCTCCACAGTTTTACCCCAGACTTGCCTAAGCACAGGTGGAGATTGTACAGAAAGCGTTGGTTGAGAACCTTACTGAAATGTTATTGAGTTATCAATTAAGACATTAATTGAGAACAGTTTCCAGTTAAAAAAAAAAAAAAGAATTAACAAAAAGGCAAATTAAAACATTTGAATGTCTCCAGGTTACCTGGAAATGGTTTCTTCATGGCGTCTCTGTTTTCTTTCTCTTCCCACCCCAGCAAAGCCCGTGTTCCCGCTCCCTTCTCCCCTCCCTCCTTGCAAAAAGAGAGAGAACCGATCTGTTTACACACATCGCTGGGGGAAGCTGAGGGCTTCTGCCGGGGGCTCTGCGGGGGGACGGACGGGGCTTCCTCGCAGCGGCTGCACTGTAAATATTCTGCCTTTGCTTCGTTGAGAAAACTGAAATGGAAACAAGTTGTATCTGTGAAATATGAAGCTATATATGTATATAGATAAACCGCGTATTATCTCTGCCTCGTTACTCCGGCTCTGTAATCGGTTGTGTATGAACCTGTTTTACTGTACGGCAGATCATTTCACGCTATCTTAGATGTAGAAAAGCTGAGAAAGTAACTCACAATACACTATGTCAACTTCAAATTGGTTTGATTATTTTTATTTGTGCTCTCCAGCACGACTCCAAACGCAGTCCCGTGCCGCTTGCACATTGTCTTGAAGAATAATAGTTTGGAACCAAAGTTTTCTCAGCCCTTTGTTTTGGATCTTTGGCTTTTGACGATGTTTCTTTGCTAAATCATGAAACCACCGAGTGAATTTTTGATGAGGTG
Source organism: Antrostomus carolinensis (assembly GCF_000700745.2). Taxonomy (NCBI): domain Eukaryota; kingdom Metazoa; phylum Chordata; class Aves; order Caprimulgiformes; family Caprimulgidae; genus Antrostomus; species Antrostomus carolinensis. Next base: position 31,439 of record NW_010293508.1, read on the forward strand.
CATATTTAGAGAGCGTTTTAAAGGCAAAAGGAATTTGTCACATAGACCCGCCGTGCTTTGATGTGTTGGTTGGCGGTAAATGACCTTCGTGTTCCCAGTGCCAGTTGAGAAGACGACTCCTTCTGGATTTTTCCTCAATTTAACAGCACTCCGAAGTGTTGGGAAGGGGCCGTGTGCCAGCCCAGCCAGCAGCACCTCTGCAGCCATCCTGTTGTCACTGCTGGCTGTGGCGGGAGGTCTCGCAGAGCTTTTCCACCTGGGGAGTTCACTTTGACCTAAATTGGGGATGAATTTTAAATAGTTATATTTTTTTTCCTTTAGCAGAGAGCGTGGATGGTTTATTCTGGAATACCAGTGCCTTATTCAGATTCTCATAATCTCTTGGAAAGTGGAGTGAGGCATTGCTGTTCTGGAGTAAGAATAACAGAAAAAGAACTGGCTGATCAGGAGCAGCTGCCTGAGAAGAGGAGGCAAAGTGATTTCAGAGTCGGAATCTGTCCGGCCAAAAGAGCTGCAGGTGTTGGGTGGCTGCGGGCAGCTCAGCGGCGCAGCCCAGGGCTCAGGCTCCCACACCCCCTCCCCTCCAGAGCTCCTTTTAGCATCCCATTGTGGTTTTGTTAGGTTCAACTGGGAAAAAAAACCCAACAAAACACCCTAATGAAGCCCTGAGCCCTTGCAAGGGAAGGTTTTGACCTGGAAGATGTGAAGTTTTCCTCTGGATCCATGCCCAGGCGCTTTGCTCCTTCCACCTACCGATGGCCAGAGACCTGCAGCCCTCGTGTCCTGCAGCACCAAACCTTCTCCTCTTGGCACGTGCCAGCGACGGGGCCGCACGGCTGCAAACTCCTGTGCATGTCCAGCCGGACACCTGAGCCCAGGTGACCCCGATTTCCTTTCCTCCACTCTCACTGCAGGCTGCAGCACACCAAGTCCTCCTGGAACTGTGGAGAGGTGGAATCTGGTTCCTCCAAGGATGCTCATTTATTTTCCCTCATATTTTAAACAGTTTGGGGTTGTTTTTTTTCCAATGGTAAGTATCAGAGCACACGTGTAATGCTTGTACGGTGCGATTGGCTCTGCAGCCAGTGGTTGCACCGCGTTCCTCGATGCCAACCCAGGTTTTTATGCCGATAGGTGTGTGTAAGCCATGCTCGAGTGTTCCTGGGTGTTCACCTTCTGTTGTAGGACAAAACTGTTCCAGTGTTATCCAGCCGGGTTTCTATTGTAGATTGTGGTGATTGTCAACTGCCAAGGGATATTTTTTAATAAATCTTACCAAGCCATTTCAAATAAATCCAGTCTTCCTGTTTTCCTGTTCAGTTCTGCATTGTCTTCTCCCCAGGTAACCCCACGTGAAGGTTTCTTCTCTTTCTGTGCTCTGGTTCGTGGTGAAGAATGTGTTGTATGCCAGAGATGGGTATATTGAAAGATGCACCCTATGTTGGTTTGGTGTCTGTGGGGACTGTGGGTACAAGAAAAGCCCAAAGATCTTTCAGGGCTGGGTTTCGTGGTGGCTGTGTTTGAGGGATGGTGGGGGACCATCGTGGTGATTCCCAAAAGGTCAGGCTGTGTTTGTCAGGATGGTGGGGGACAACAAGGCCAACCTGGAGGCTGTTGCACCTCTGCTGTCTGCCAGCGCTGCTGAGGATCCCACACCTCAGTCCCACTGTGGCAGCCGGGAGTTCTGCTGCTTTCTTCCTTCTTCATGTTTCAGGATTGTCCTGGATACCTGAAAGGTGAGTGTTAACTTACCCCTGGGTGCGGTAGCGTGATGTGGAGGGCCCAGGCTGGTGGGTGCTCCTCGGCTGTGCTGCTCTGTGGGTCAGCTGCTTCCGAGGAGCCACTGTCAGCCCTGGGATAAGGCTGTGAATGCCCACCCTGCCCCGGGATGTGCTGCCGTAGCACTCGGGGCCATCGCAGAGCCGTGGGTAGCTGGGAAGTGTATCCTCCCCCAGTTACCAGGGTGGTTTTTCAACTCCAGGAGGTGAGAACCTGAGGGTGAGTGCTGACCTGGGCTCGGCGGGACACACGGAGACCCGTGTGAGGTGGGTGAGGAGCAGATCTGCCAGCTCCTGACTCGGTTTCCCTGGAGTATCCTTGGGGGGGATTCCCTGGGGATCCCAAAGCTCCAGCTGCTCCTCTGGTTTCCTGGGGCTGCTCCAGCTCTCTCTGGGTCTCAGCCCCACAGCCTGGCAGCCCAGCCTGAGCTGGACATTGTCTCTGCTTGAGGGGACACCCACCTACCTCGCTCTGCTGCACCATTACTGAGGTGTTGCCAGCCCTGGACGTGTTTCAGGTGCAGCACAGTAGCACAGGTGCGACTGGCTTTCATTTTCACCCCCCTTAAAAAGCTTTTCCCTCCATCTCTGGGGCCAAATCTTTCTTTGAAGCAATAACACTTTCCTCTTCGCTCTTCCTGGTTTCATAGCACCTGGGTCCAGCCAAAGCCCACAAGCGATTTGCATTCCATCGCCGTGGCTGCTGCAGCACCCGCTGGTGACATCGTGCGGTGGGGACCTGCCGGGGCTTCGCTTTTGTTCTCACTTGTTCATCAGTGTTTTGCTTTTGGTAACTAAATTCTTGTTGCTTTGCGGTGTCGAGCGGTAATTCTCATTTCACAGCTTTGCGGAGTTTATGGGAATTGAAGAGCTAGATGCAAATGAACTGCATTAACATGCTTAATTATCTTATAAAGCTCATATCCATCTGTCCTGCATATGCTTTGTACTCGACGCTTTAAGACAAGCAGCCGCGTTAGGCTTGGCACGAGACAGTGGTGAGCGGGAGCCTTTGGGGAGAGCCCGGCTCTGCCTGCGGAGGGACCAGGGTTAAACACCAGGGACACATGTCAGAGGTGAAATGTCATTTTTCAAAGGTCAGGTCCAAGCTGGGAGCTTGGAAACGAACTGTTAAAACATGCAGCCAGATGATGGGATCCTAGAAATGATTTGGTGAAAGCAAAAAACTAACAAGGAAACTTCTGATGTGTCCAAAGAGGAGACACACTGGCAAGACGTTCCGGGCCAGCAGCTCCCTGACAGGCGAGAGGTTGGGGCTGGGAAGGCAGAGCCAGGAGCTTCACCCAAGGGGGTCACTGTAAAAAAGCTTTGGGCAGATGTTTGAAGAGACCTGGCCTCGTGGTGCTGCGGTGAAGGACCCGTCCCAGCTGAGGTATCTCTAGAAGGGTTTTAAGCCAGATGATGGGTTTGCTCTCAGGGTCACCACGGAGCTTCGTGCCGGTGCTCAGGTCAGGCTCCCTTCTCTCACACCTGGGTGCTGTTGGTGGTGCAGGAGAGCTGTGGGGTCTGGTGAAGCACCCATGGGTGCTCCACTTGGATACCAGCCAGCAAAGCAGCCTGGCACATGTGCCAGTGTTGGGGTGCCAAGTGTGAAAGCCAATTACTCACCATGATCTCCAACCTCTGGCCCAGGTGTGCAGGGGACACCTGGAGCGTGACAGTCTGGATGGTTTCCATGGTTCCTGACAGAAAGCTGGGCATGTTTTGTGAGGTTTCAAAGGAGCTGGGGTGACGGGGCTCCAGCTGAGAGGCAGCACAAGGGTGATGGGCTGGATGCAGCGAGGGGCTGCGCCCCGCTGAGCTCCACTGCCGAGTGTCCCTGGGTTTTTGCCCGTGCACAGAGCAAAGCTGGAGGCAGAGGCACAAGGGCATTCAAGAGCCCAGTGGGATCTTCCCTGAGCTGAATCTCCAGGTCCACCTGCCTGTTTTGCCAGTTAATGCTCCCACCTGGTTTTGGGAACATGGAGCACCAGAGCCTTCCCCGATGGCCGGCTCCTCTCCTGTGTGGAGAATGATTAAAACAAACCCCAAACCCTGCCCATTTGCAGCCAAAGAGCCTGGACCTGTATCCCTCGGTGGCACACGATGGTTTTGCAGCGGGGAAGCTGCACTGCAGTCACAGCACTGGGTGCCACGAGCAGTAGCACAGGGAATATTTTTGTCCTTATTTAATTTTTTTCAAAAATACTTCTAGGTTGCTTTGTAAATCCACAGATCTGCCAGGTCAGAGACAGTGCAAATCCCAGGCTTGTGCCAGAGCCCCCCGAGGGTTTACGGGCCCTAACGGGGGCTGAGCACAGGGAGTGGCTCCAGAGGAGAGGACAAGGTGGCTGCAGGGGTTGGGATGTGGTTGGGCGCTGGGAGCCCGGAGGTCTTGGCAGGGAACAAGAAGCCAAGAGCAGAGCTTGGTACAAATCTTCAGCTTTTTTACAGGACAGCGTTGGGTCAGAGCTGCTTCTGTCAGCGGACTCAGCGCATGGGGGTGACCCATCGGGGTGCTGCTGTGCACACCTCGCCCTCCTCTCATCCCGGGAAAAGCAGTCGTGTTGCTTCGCACCGAATTGCTGTTTGCCAGGGGTGTGTCCACAGAGCTGAAGCAGAACATGGATTTGTTTTTCCAGGCCTGGGAGGGAGCGAGGACCCATCGTGCAGCAACCCCAGAGCCTCACAGGCCTGGGGACGGGCATCCTGCCACTGCAGCGGTGAGTCCGTGTGTCCAGCGAGGGGGGAGTGCAGCGCATAGCAAAGCGCTGACGGAGGAGCTCCTTCCCTGCCCCTGCTCTTGCCAGCTCACATCATGGCAAAGACACCTTGTTCCCGCAGGGGCTCAGATGACACCCCAGCCCGGGCCTCCCTCTGTGTCCAGCCTCCCTGGTCTGAGGCCAGTGTCACTATCCA
>NW_010293508.1:36257-39143 GCF_000700745.2 Antrostomus carolinensis
CCCCCGGGTCTGAGGCCAGTGTCACTATCCAGTTACCAGCCACCCCAGCCGCCCCGTTTTCCTCTAGCACAGCCGGACCTGAAGTTTAAGAGTGAGGATGTTGAAAAATTTAGAGCTGGCGCTCTGAAAAAATTTAAACATTAGCGAGTGATGGTGACACTGTGAGCTTAGGAGCTGCACACTGGGGTGCTGGAGCTGGAAAGATGCTCAGCACCTGGGGAAGCACCAAAACCTCTGGTCATCTGGCACAAATAGAGATGTGGCTGCAGGGTGAGCAAATCCTGAATGCCCCCACTGCATCCGGCTCCCCTCCAGCACTGGGATCTGGGGAGGCCATGAGCCCAAACCCTCTGCAAGTCCAGGCTGTGGGCAACGGGGAGAGAAAACGTGGGTTTGGGGCCTCCAAAGGCAGGTGTTCTGTGGGAGTTTTGGGGGGGGAGCTCAGGGATGTGCTAGGTGAGCACAGAGCCCCATGGTTTGGTGGCATTGTGGGTGATGTACAAACCTTTATCTCTATCACTTGTGGTTACAACCCTGGAGCTGCTGTGCCAGCCAGGCTCTGAATCCCTCCTCCTGCAAAAAAAAGGGGATAAATTTTGCTTTTTCATTTTTAGCCATAGAAAATACAAGTGAAAAGTGTCCCCCTCGTGTTGCTCCTGCCCCACAGAGCCACTGTCACCCTGTGCTTACCCCAGTGTGAGGCGCTGATTAGTACCATGGGACCCACAGCTGCACCCATGGGTGCCTGTGAGATCCAGCTGTGCACAGACAGCTCTGACAGGGGCAGGTCCTGCTGGTTCGGCTCCTCAGCTCCCAGACTCTGCCTGGTGAAATCCTCCAGCTCCAGTGAGAGGGGTCGCAGGGAGCCTGTGGAGAGAGGAGCATCCAGGTGAGGAGAGGAGTTGGTGCAATACCGAGGTGGTGCCTGGTGCCAGGAATCACCCTGGGATGGTTTTTGGCCCTGGGGGAGCCTGGTTTGCTGGCACAGGGACCCCGCGGGGGCTGGCACTGCTGTGCCAGTGCTGAGTGCACCCATGGGGGCATCAGGAAAGGCGAGCCAGGGCAGTGATGGGCTGAGTTTCCAGCTGAGGTCTGGTAACATGCATTATGCTGGTTCCAGGGTGGGTCTCCAACTCCTCTTTCACTGCTGGACCCTGTTCTGTGGGTTGGGTGCTGTTTTCCTTCCTCCTGGGTACATTTTTCTGGTGTTCCTGTGCCATCTGCACATGGCAGAAGGTGGCTTCTTGCTTTTCTACCTACTGCAAGAAAATGTTAACACCTAAAGGACCCTTGTCACTAAAGGTGCTTCCCAAAGACCAAAGATGCCAGGAAAGACCCTGCAAAGCAAAGGGATGGTGACACGTGGGAACCTGCAGCTCTCCCCTTCACCCCTGCGGGCAGCTGGGGCCAGGGTGGCCCTGGGGACACGGGGACAGGAGTGGGCTGGCAAAGGCTCGGGGCCCAGCATGTCCCGGCCTTTATCTCCCCCTAGTGCCACCCGCTCGGCTCGTTTGCTCCAGCGCTGCACAGCGCTCAGGATCGGGCAGTGCCACACACCGTGGCCTTGGGAAAAAACAGCTCTGGGGCAGCAACGTCCCGAACTGGGAGTGCAGGGGACTGGGCATGGCCAGGAGCGTGGGGTGCAGTGTTGTGGTGGGGCAGGACCCCTGTTGCCATCAGGACCAGTGAACCGGGTAACCCCAAATCTGGTTGAGCAAACACCAGGCAGGGCTGGGGCATCGAACAGCGAAGAGGAGACGTTTGGCATCCTAGGAGCGTACGGCTGCGGGGTGACAGGGAGGAGAGGGAGGTGATGGAGAGCAAGGTGATGAAGGCACCTTTGCTTGGCCTGAAGGTACCCAAAAGGTGACATTTCTGGGCTGAAATGAGGCTGTTTCAGTGTCACAGTCAGCTGGAGGTTGTGACCTGTGCAGGCCTGAGGTTAACGGTTCATGGCAGCTGTGAGGATCCCGGGGTGAAAGGAAAGGGTTGTCCCCAGTTGGTGAGGCTGTGGGGGGCTGTAAGTCCAAGCCCTGATGAGTTTCTGCCCCGCACTCGAGGCAGCCCTGGCCCCACTGGAGCTGAGGAGCAGCCCTGGGACCTTTGGGGACAAGGACTTCATTTGGTCCTGGGCTGTGTGTGCACTGAACAATGTCCGGCCTCAGCGTGAGCCGTGGGGTCACACACAGCCCGTTGGGGCTCCCCAGGCATCTCTGCTCTGCTGCAGTCAGCATGTGGGTTTGTCCTCTGCCATGAGCTCCAAGCTGTCCATCTCCTGTGGGCTGAGCCAGGTAAATGGAGGAAGAGGTTCTTCCTTGGAGGCTGGCTGGACTGTAAGCCCAGGGGCAGTGAGGTGCACGGCAGGGAAATGGTTAAAAAGACACATTTGGTACCATAAAAGGGCTTTGTACAGCTTAAAGTAGCAGGGAACTACCCCATATTTGGCTCCTCGGGGAGCATTGTGCCCCTGCCCGCTGCAGGTGACACCTTGGGTGACCCGACAGCACCAGGGACCCCACATTCTGGGCTTGTCCCCAAGATGGGGACAGAGTTTGTCCTGATTTAGTGTATTTCTGTTGCCCTTTTGGGGCGTTGGACACGTTTTAGCCCTTCTGCTCAGCTGTGGCTGGGACTGAGACCTGCAGGTGGGGACAGGGACATGGGGTGGGTCGTGCCATGTAGGGCCGTAGCGTGTGGGGCTGCATCATGCAGGGTGTGGGGGCTTGGGCTATGGGACCATCCAGTGCTGGGCATGGGGTCGTGCTCTGCGGGGAGTGTGGAGTGCACAGGCAGCCTCTGCTCTATGGGGGGTACACGAGTGATGCTGGTCCCAGTGCAAGGACCTACCCAAGCCAGGGTGTCACACAGGGGCTGTGCATGGGCCTG
>NW_010293508.1:39233-46691 GCF_000700745.2 Antrostomus carolinensis
TGCTGCACTCTTCTGGCTTTGGAAACTTTTTGAATCAGAGAATTCCTCTTTTTCAAACTGCATAGAGAGGAGTCACCCAAAGGGTTAATTGCAATGAAACCTCGTGTGGTTTTCACAGCCCCCCCAGCCAGGAGGAGCTGGCAGCCCTGCACCCGGGTATTTATAGCAGGGTGAACTTTGAGCGTGTCCAGCCAACGGGCCAAACCCCAGCTGGAGACACGGGGAGGCCCCGGCAGAGCTGGAGGCTGTCGGGGGTCTCGGCCTTGGGACTGCAGCAAAGCAACGGGGACAATCTGCCACCCCATCCCAGCTCCCCACGCACCCCACTGCAGAGCTGGGTGACCCACAGCCAGGCAGCACCGGGGCACCCAGAGACCCCAGGCTGTGGGACCCACCATGAACATACCTGGGTGGCTGAGGACATGGGGCTAAACCTCCTTCAGCCATGGTGTGGGAGCAGTGTCCTCCCGAGCTGCTGTCCTCCATTTGGGGAGCAGCGTGTGCTGTCAGCAGGATGCAGAAACCTTCCCTTTTCCATGACCAACGACAGGCAGAAGCTCCTCACGCTGTCCCAGGGCAGATCCCTTCCCACCAGGTGACCTGCCAGCCTGTTCACCACAACCTGGAGCAAAGCAGAGCAACATCATGTTTGGTTTCCTAACTCTGAAACAGGGGGGAAGGATGGGTGGCAGGGGATGGGAAGCCTTTACCTGTGTACGAAGCCATGGAGAAAACCCTTCAACCACACAAAAAATGAGGATTTGTTTGTCTTTTAACAGGTGGTGGCTGCACCTGGGGAGTGATGGGCCCCATGTTCGAGGCAGCAGTCCTGGCTGTCGGTTTGTCCATGCAGATATGGTTTGCAACAGAAGGGTGAGAGGCTGGAGAAGGTGCTGGGCTCACAGACAGCCACAGCCACTCGATGGCCATGGACAGTCTCACACCACGTGTTGCCACTGCCTGGTGCTGCTGAGCCCCACCAAAGCTCCCCATCTTCAGCCCAAGGTTGAGCTGCTGCTGGGGTCATCCCAAATCTGCAGCACTGTCCACAGCCATCAGATGGTCTGTCAGTGTCCTGGTCTACATGGTCATCAGTGATCTATTCAGGAGACTGGTCCTGTCAAGTGTAAGGAGAAGTGTCTCATAGATGATGTCTGGTGCATACTTGGATATATGCTTCCAAAAGGGCATTGGCCTGAGATGGGATCAGATCTGGGAAAGTCAGACCAAGCAATGTCTTCTTGCCATGGATGGAGATGGCGCATGGGCTGGCAGCCAGCTGCAGGTGTGAACCAGCTGAGGAGGAGCATTATCAGCCCAAAACAACCTTCTTTCACGGGCAGGACTGCTGAAAGAGAGCAGCGTTGTTCCTGAGGATGGGCTGAGCTGCTGGCTGCTGTGCAGGACACTCACCCACCCTCCAGAGCCCTCCAGAGCTGGCACTGCATCGTAGGGGTCTCTGGAAGACCCCAGCCCTGCTGAGCAGTGTTTCTCCAGCAGCAGCATTGCCAAGGCTGGAGTTGGTTGGGGCAACATATTTAGGAATGATTGAGACTGAAGCAGAGAGAAAAACAGAAAGCTCTGGTCCAGCATGCCTCCATCCGTGGTGGGCTTGTGCTCTGACCACTCCATGCTGTCGAGATCCCCTTGACTCAAAACAGAGATATTTCTTTGTGCAGAAAGGCTAGAAGAAGTGGAGATGGGCAACAAGGATGATGAAAGAAATGGAGTGGCTTCCCCCCAAGGAACAACTAGACAGGCTGGGATGCTTCATGCAGGGCAGGAGATGACAAGGGAAAGAAGCCAGAAGGCAGGAAAAGGTAAGTTTTCCCCAGGTGGATCTTCACAAGGAGGTACATCACCAACACAAAGGTTCTCTCCAGCCCCTTCTCCTGGGCCTGAGCGTAGGACTTGCAGCCATGTAGGTTACTGGAAACCTACCAAGATCATACAGGTTTAGGGTTTTTCCCCCTCAAAAGCAACTGAAATATTTTGGCTGAAATTTCCTTTTTTTCTTGTGAGTTTTCGCTGTGATTCTGGCCCCAGAAGAGAGCACTTCATCTACCACAGGTAATGTTTGACAGTGTTGTAAGCAAAGGAAAATTGGATCTTCTAAAAGGCAGAGTCTGGAAACCTTCATCATTTATAATTACAAATAGCTACAGGTTTGTACAATTACACACCTTGGTCAGCTCTGGGGGCAAGTGCTCGAGGTTGACTCTTTTTTCCTGAAAGCACCAACAATTTGTTTGTGGGAAAACTTATTTTATACCCTCAGGGGAATGAAATGGTGTTGCTGTTGCCCTCTGAGATGTTTTTTAGGTCCTGCCCACCCCAGGAAAGTTGATAGATGTTTGTAGCAGCAGGTATAGGAGCAAGCACTGAAATGTCGGGGAAGAAAGGGGAGGAATGGTTTCAGTCTCACAGATTTCTCCATAAAAAGGTTTAGATTAGATATTAGGAAGAAGTTTTTCACTGTGGGTGAAAAACTGACCACTGAGGGTGGTCAGACACTGGAACAGGTTGCCCAAGGAAGTTGTAGATGCCCCCTCCCTGGAAGTGTTCAAGGCCAGGTTGGATGAGGCTTTGAGCAACCTGGTCTAGTGGAAGGTGTCCCTGCTGCTGGCAGGGGGGTTGGGACTGGATGAGCTTTAAGGTCCCTTCCAAACCAAACCATTCTATGATTCTATGAAAATAGAAGCTAAAATCATGTCTTCAAAATAATTGAGCAAGGATTTATTACAAAAGGTTGTTGGGGGGGAAAAAAAATAGGCTGATTTACATTTTTATAGGAAATAAAAGGAATTTTGTGGGGTGACATAGCATCTTCCACTGAGAATGTCAGCATGAGATAAGTGGGCTTCAAATAAAAGAGTAAATATTTTCCCACGAGGATGAATTCATACCAGAGAGCTTAGCCGGGGAGGAAAGCATTTTTTAAATAATTTTTTGTTGCTATAAAAACTACATTTTAGTAGCACAGGACACATTTACTGTGAGGTTACTAATTCTCACCTTTGGGTGCAAATTTTTTGCTGGTTCGTCTGAGTTTTGGTGAAGCTTTGGGTAGCAGGGAAGCTGGACTGCCTCTGGTTTGTGGCTGTGGTGTCTTTCAGGGCAGGAATCCCAGGGCAGAAGGAGAGTTCGATGTGCTTTTTAGGAACGGAGGGATTTCTCAGGCTGGAGTTTAGTGATACTTTAATTTCATTCACACCGAGTAGCCCGGTGGGGGTTTTATGCTGGTTTCAGGTTGGTGGCCCTTTGAGATTTGCTGTGCCATGCTTCAGATCCTGCTGCTGTCTGGCATAACAATTCAGGTTGCTCAAAAGCGATGATTAGCATAAACGAAGGAGTGGGTGAAATGTTCATTAGATTGCCTACTGTCATGTTTGTGTACCAGATTTTGTTACCATCTGTCATTTCTGTTTTCTTGTTGTTGCCAAAAGTTGTCATTCTGAATGGAGGGTGGAGACATATTTTCAAAAGCTCACAGGAGATAATTTAAGGTACTTTAGGGCTCATATGTTCTGTGCTGGGTGTCAGCAGCTCTCATGCATCAGCCTCGCGAGCCTTTCAATAGATTTCTGGGCAGTGATTTAGTTAAAGTAGTTGGTTTTTTTTAAAGCCATTGGTTGCAGTCAGGCAAAGGCATGAGATTCTCAGCTCTCATCATCTGAAAAAAAAAAAAGGCTCTGGTCCTTGGAATCGCAAAGAAAAGCTTGAAAAGAAAATATATGTTTTCCTTAATGTTAAATAAAACAGAGGATCTAAAGAAGCGGGGTGGAGGGGGATATAGTGACACAGAGCTGTTAAAAATCAAGCTCCTGTCTAGAAATCTGACCAGGGCAAGTGACAGCTCCCCTGTAACAGACTGTGACGTCCTCAAATTATTTCCAGAGATGTAAATGTCCCGGGGACGAGAAGCTGGACAAATTCAACCTTGAAATAAGCTGCAGCTCTCTCGCAGCGACAGTAACTGCGGACTGCGCCAATTTGCCAGGGGAGCGGAGCACTCACCAGAGCTTGCAGCCTTTAAAGCAAAATGAGCTCGTTTTCCACCGCAGGTTTGCAATTCAGTTTGGGGAGGAATGGCTCAGCCTGCGAGCGGGGAGCTGGGTGGGTGAAACCATGAGGATTTCTTGCTCTGCCCCAGTGCTGCAAGATCACCCCAGTCTGAGAGCTCAGTGCCCTGTGGAGCCAGAGAGGGAGAGGGGTGCCTGGATCATCCCCCTTCCTTTGGGCTGGAGCACCAAGATCATACTGGAAGTGTTTAAACCTTCCCTGGCAGTGCCAGGGCTGTGCTGGCAGCTCGTCACTTCCCGTCTCAGCCCACAGCAGCTCTGCTCTCCTGGGGGGTTTTAATCTGACCCCGAGTCACAGGGCTCAGTGTTCGAGTGAAATAAAATGACCTGTGATATCCAAAAATACAGAAAAGATGATCTAATGGTTTCAGTTGGACCTAAACTTCAGGAAAATACAAAGCCAGGTAGTTTGGGGATGGTTTTTTGGTGATTTGGGCATGGCCAGATGATGATCCAAATTCATAACCAAAGTTATAAAGATATTCCAGTGATGGTGGGAACTCGCAGTGGAGTGGGAGTGCAGAGGGTCACTGCTTGCTCAGGGAGAGGAGGGGAAGGTGGAGATGGGGCTGCCTTGGCTCTGAAAGAGGCTGAGATAATGCTGAGCATCTCTGATTGAAGGCTGGGGGGAGACCAGGGCTCTGTCATGACAGCAACCACTTCTAGACCAAAGGAGGAGAAGAATGAGAATGAGACTTCTTTCCAGCAACTCTCCAAAGAGCCCAGAATGGATTTGAACTCCATGTCCAGAGCCACAGACTGCACTGAACCTGGCTTTGGCAGGACAAGAAGCCACCAAAGGACCAGCCCCAGGAGATCCCTCAAAGAGGCCATCCCAGGAACGGGTGTCTGGGCTCCACCACAGAGAAGTTTGCACCAGCTGCTGGAGCCACAAGAGGGTAAATGAAGTGTTATGTGGTGAGTGAGTGAAATCCACATCCCCTCTTCACTGGATGCCTCCTAGAAACTTTTAAGCAGCCCTGTGGTGGGTCTGCACCCTTGTGCTGGCCTCCCAGCCTTGGCTGCCTGTCCCCTTCCTTGGACCACGGGAGGAGGCAGGACCAGGGGTGCAAAAAGGTTCTCAAGAACACCATGTGCAGCTGATGTTGGTGCTGTCAACGAAACCCCAACCCAAGCACCATTGCCTGTGTCAGGGGTCAGTCCAGGCTGGTCACCTCCACAGCTGGAAGTCTCACATCACTGTTCTTCCCAACTGCTTCACTCTCCCCACAAGTGGGCTGGGGTCACGGGACTGCACTTGCTCCAGTGACTGGGCTCATGCTGACTCTGGTACTTTTGTGATGGTTTAAGTTACATTTTGTGATGTTTTAAGTGATAAACTCCTCCTGGCAGAGCCTCCACCCATGCAGAATCCTGTATTTTAGGAGGTCCTCGGCTGCTTTGTACTATGGGTTTGAGATAACAGTTCTATCCTGTTTTAACTCTTGGGTGATGTAGGTTGGCTTTCCTGGCCTGAGTTCTCCCATTTGCTCTCTCCCAGAGGGTAATTTTACAAAGCTCATGAGCAAATTCCACCTGAGCATTTCAGGGTGCTGCAAGCATCACTGAAAGCTGTTGTAAAAACATTGGGTCTGGTTTTATTTCACGTGTGTATTTCAGAGCTCTCAAATTCAAACCAGTCTGCTAAATTGCCCTAAATGAGCACCAAGCACCTTCTTGTGTAGGAAAGCCTTGAAGGCAGCTGAGAAGCCTTCAGATAAGCAGGGAGATGTGGACTTGGGCCATGGGGAGTGGAACTGACCTGGCAGAGGGGCCAAACTGGTTGCTTACAGGCTGATTTGATGTGACTGTAAATTGGATATGGTAGAGCTGAGGGACAGATCCAAGCTGTGGTAGTTTGCCAAGCACCATTTGAAGATCACAATGATGTGACCTCCAGGCTGGGTGATTTGGAGCTGATCTGGCTCCACTACCCTGCTAAGCAGAAGAGTGGGATAAAGCTTTAATGGCTTTTCATTTGTGGGATACGAAGAAAAGCAGGAAAAAAGGGAGTTTCCCTTCTTAACACCTAAGCTGCTGTCAGCTTAATAAAACAGAGAAACAAGTGACCTGGGATGATTTAAGACCTGAGCACAGCGTGCTCAGCACAGGGCTGTGCTCATCAACAGCCAACAGTTCGGGAGTGGAGCATCTCCCTGCTGAGGAAAGGCTGAGGGAGCTGGGGCTCTTTAGCTTGGAGAAGAGGAGACTGAGGGGTGACCTCATTGATGTTTATCAATATGTAAAGGGTGAATGTCAGGAGGATGGAGCCAGGCTCTTCTCAGTGATGCCCAATGGTAGGACAAGGGGCAGTGGGCGTGAGCTGGAACACAGGAGGTTCTGCTTCAACTTGAGAAGAAACTTCTTTCCAGTGAGGGTGCCAGAGCCCTGGGACAGGCTGCCCAGGGAGGGTGTGGAGTCTCCTTCTCTGGAGACATTCAAGACCCGCCTGGACGCCTTCCTGTGTGATCTCATTGAGGTTCCTGCTCTGGCAGGGGGATTGGACTGGATGATCTTTTTAGGTCCCTTCCAATCCCTGACATCCTGTCATTCTGTGATTCGGTGTGGTAGGAAGTCAGCAGCGTGCGTGAGGTGGGACAGGTTGGTTTGAAAAGTTAATCCTGTTATAATTAGAGATGATGTTGTAAGAGCAAAACCGTAGAGTCACAAACCAGAGGGTGAGATGACACCAAGGCCTTACAGCGTGTCAAGTCTTACAAAGAATGGGACAGGAGTAATATGCATAACAAAAATAACCCAGCCTTGTGCTTCAAGGGATGGAGGAATAACATGAGAGAAGCAGGGCAGGTTTCTCTGCCAGTCCAGCTGCCGAGGTGTTTGGCCTTGAGGAACTTCAGGCGAGAAGAGTATCACATCCAATCAAGGACACAAAATCCAAACAAATTGAAATGCATCTGGACTAACGTGGGGTGATGTGCACGTGTGTTAAAAGTGCTTCCTGACCTTTACAGGGATTGTTTTATACCCTGGAGTGTGACATTTTATTACTCTTGCCTTCTACATAATTTAGCATAGAAAAAAATATTATTTTGGCTATAAAATGATTCGCCTTCATTTTAAACCCAGCGATAGTATTTAACTTTCTGATCCTTTTTGAAACTAATTTCCCCATGCAAATTACATGCTGTGCTAAGAGATTCCTTCGGCTTTAAATTTTCCTGCCATTAATGTCGCAGAACGGGACATCGCAGCTGAGAGGGTGATCATTTTTTTGATATCCTAGAAAGCAACAGAGTAGAGCACCTCACCAGGGCTGCTCTCACACAGGTTGTCCAGTGGAAATTATCCCAGTTTTTCCTGGGCTAATTATCACCACCACAACAGGCTGCTTTGCTGCCCTGCTCTGATCATTGAA
>NW_010293509.1:0-9758 GCF_000700745.2 Antrostomus carolinensis
TGACCATAACTGGTGAGGGAGCCATCCCCATCCTTCATTCCCAATCCTGCACCCCCTTTGTTGTGTCTCCCATCCCATCTCATCGGGTTGGGGGAGTGAGTGCAGGACCGCATGGTCCCACTGTGGGTCAAACCACCACACCCTTCAGATTGTTCTGTATTACTCTGGATTCAGTCAGGACTAACTTGAAGTCATACTTGGGATTTATCTTAATATTGTTCAGTGAAGAATATTGACTAATACTTAATTTTATTATTTTTTTCTGCTTCTTTTAGTAAAAATAAATTACATAAAAAGGGAATTTGGAATATTAAAGTGGGTAGGAAATGCAATATAAAGAATTCCAGGAGAAGCACAGTGTTTTTGATTCCCTCAGAAACAAAGGAGTAGGAATGAAGGAAGCAGAGGAACCACAGACACCAAATGTGTCTGTAGTTACATTCCTGTATGTTTTCTGTGATCCGTTTTGGAACACTGTCTGTCTGTGAAGAAGTACCATGAAAATAAGTCCAGGAAAGAGGTGACTGTGAGAAGTAGGTGATTACAAGAAGGGCTGATGTTTCCTTGTTTTTATTTTGCAATTCACACAACTCTGTAAATTGTTAGGTAAGACCAGCCCTCAGGATTTTATCAATGAAGCCAACCTCCATAAAGCTTAATGAGATCCCAGCAAGCTTAACAAGCTTTGAAATTCAGCTGTGTTTAAGACTATGTTCTGCAGTTTCTCTTTTTTTTCTCTCCTGTTCTCAGTCGTCTTCCCAATCAAAACCTGACAATAGCTGTACACATGTGACCTCAGTGGTCATCTAGGAATTTGTCAGTGTTTGTTTTTACCATTTATAAGAGTAGTCTTAGATTTAACATCATACTTTATACTAGGAGGATCTGTAAGTGTACTGCAAAATGCAGGATTCTGTGTTCTGTCTTTTTCCTATTGATTTTCTGCTCATGTATGTTATGAATTGCTTCACCGCCTACTGACATGGACCTGCTTTT
Source organism: Antrostomus carolinensis (assembly GCF_000700745.2). NCBI lineage: Eukaryota > Metazoa > Chordata > Aves > Caprimulgiformes > Caprimulgidae > Antrostomus > Antrostomus carolinensis. The sequence continues at coordinate 997 of NW_010293509.1, forward strand.
GGCAGAGAATGTGCTTCCCAGTGATGCATAGCAATACTGTAGTACAGATAAGGTATTGTCCTTGATTTTCCTAACCGAAATTTCATGAGGAAATTAGGTCAACAGAATGTAATTACCTACTCTGAAATCTCCTAAGGGCACTGGGTAGAGCTGTGCAAATGACTAATTATTTTGATTTGCTTACAGAAGCACAAAAATCAGAGGCAAAAATCAGTCTAAATAGAACAAAATTATTTCTTGTTCAACTTGAATTGAAACATATTGTTGGTTTTGAGCTGTTCTTCACAGCTCATTATGAGAATTAAAATAACATTGTGGGGGTTTTTTAATAAAAATTGGTACACAAATTTAACATTGCCATTAACTCCAACAGCTTCTCAAGATGAAATCCCAGGCTGATCAGAGTGAGTTCTTCAGGTTCACTTCTCTGAGAACACAAAGTCCTTTTTGCACCACAGTGGGTTTCTTAGAGCACTCTTCCAAGAGTTGACTAATGCAGCTTCAGTTATGTTTTTATCTGTAAAGGAGCTGAACCTTGCCTAGTTTTTCCCTCAGAGGCACAGTTGGTCTTCCAGACTGAGATCTGAACTGGGCTATTGTAGCTATTCTGTTCTTCACAAAGGAACTGAAGATTCATTATGTTTCATCCATTAAAAGAAAAAATAAATCAAATAAATCTTTAGTTCTGTTTCCTTTCATACAGGCATCCTTAGGAAGTATTTTGACTATCATAAGAAAACTTATTTTTTACTAATGCACAATTTATTGAAAGCATGTAATCTAAAGCAGTTCTTGTGCCCAGCACCAGGGTATGCAAGGTATGGCTAAATCCACACACCTGTATTGCCTCTGCAGAGAGCTGGTGCAGGCAATGCTTGGTGTAGGCTGGGTTATAACAGGAGTTGACACAAGGGACTATAAGGCCTCCTGATCTAAGCAGTTAATGGCAGCTGAACAGGGAAAGCAGAATTATGATTATGGACTCAGGGATCTGAACTGTACCTTTCTTCTCACATGTTTCAGTCTGATTTTTGGATCTGGTTTTTGGCCTTTTCTCCTCAAGTTCCCATATATAAAAGATGAACACAGCAATTCTCGTCTTTGGTATTACTGGGTGATTAAATAAATCAGAAAGTGGACTGCATATGTTTTCCTATTGGATTTGATGATGATACAAAAGTTGTACTTGGTTCAGCATGTGCTCTGCTTTTGTGCATAATTTTTGAAATGTAACCCTGGCAGGAAGTATAAATAGCATATTAAAAAGCCCTGTAAATATGAGTTTAAGAATGTGATACACTTCTCATAATTAGTAGACTCTCCGTAGTGTTGTTAAGCTATTGCTATAGAATTTGCATTGTGGGATTTTAAGGCAATTCTTGTATTCTACAAATATTCTTTCTAAATCTTGCAGAACCCAAAGATTTTATCAGATTCCCAGTGCTGTTTACAGTATACCCTAAAGAGATATTCTAAACTTATTCTTCTCTTTTGCAGGCTGCTTTTCTGGAGACAATGACCATTTTTTGGCAATTCATCAGCGAAAGAGTGGGAAACCTGTGTTTATTTATCACCATGTGCAAAGCGTGGAGAAAAGTCTGGATACAGACAGTTATAAGAATTCCAAACAAAAATTACATTCTTCTTCCCACACCAAAATAAGCAAGCTGCACCCTGCAATAATTGTTAAATCAACTTTCCCCAGACCTGCCCACGACCCATCCCTCAATCTGTTAGCTATGACTGGTCAAGATTTGGAAGTGGAAAATCTTCCTATTCCTGCAACGAATGTGATTGTTGTGGTAAGTGCCCTTTTTTGTGAGTTCTTGAATTGTTTTGTGAATAAATATACCTGTGGATAAATACAGACATAAATTGTAATGTGGGGTATCCAAAGTTCATATTCCCCTGCCTAGCTGATCTAAATCTAAATGACAACCACACATCTTGAAGCTCTTCACTTTAGTAGAACTTACATTAATATAGCCTCATCATGATCAACAAGCAATCTGATGAACCAGTGCAGAGTATAGCCTCTCTGTAGGTAAAGAACTTACTTTTGCTTTAAATGTCTTTAATCCTCCTTGATTGGTATTTGCACTGCTTTTGCTGGATGGATTTTTAAACTTGTTCTTCATAGGGCACAAGAAAATGTAGTTTAGGGAACAAGTCAACAGAGGCAGGGAGATTTTAAAAGGCTGACACAAAGGACTCATTCACTTCTATTTCTCCAGTGAATCCACTATTATGCTTACGTAGCTGTTTGAAAACAAACCTGTTTCTTGCAAAGAACAAGAACTATGTTGGTGTAAGTCATACGTGCTCCTGGGAGATAAGGTCTGGGACTCTCCTTGTACAGCTAACTATTAGTGTGATCTTTCCCAGTCTCAGAAAAGTGATGGCAGTGCTCCCTCTTGCAGCAGAGGACATATCAGTGCTACAGTATACTGATGCCACCCTGCTGCAAACTCACCCTTCATGCCAGTGGAGCAGCATACTGTCAGTCACAGCACAGTCTGTATATGTTCTGCACAGATGCTGCTCTGCCTCACCATGGTGCATAGGTAGCCCTGCTTGATTATGGAGAAGAGCATCGGGCTCACCCTTCTCCATCCTGGAGGGAAGAATGGCGATTCATAATGGCTCATCCCCTCATTAGCGTGAACTAATAAAGATTAAACTGAAACAAAGTGACTAATTATAATCAGCAGCTATTTACCTAATTCTGTAAATTATTCTGTACAGAAGATGCTAGTTTACAAGAGAATGGCCTTAACAAACAAGGAAAGAAGAGCATACAACACTGGGGCATGATAGCACATGAAGTGTTTCAGAATCTCATAAGAGTTCCTTGTACTGTTGGTACCTCTAGAGATTTGCCCTCATGAATGCACCAAATGCAATAAAGGCTAGTGATGCAGAAAAGAAAAATCAGGGAAAAAAGAGTAGTAACTTTATTAGTTTAACATGAAAGTTTTAACAGTTAAAAGTACTATCAGAGACTTAGGCTCAAAAAGCTATGCTCTGGACTTGTTGCATCCTACATAAACAAGACCTCCTAATTTCAGATTAGATGGCTAGTACATTCAATGGACTAGATTCAGTTGTATGTAAGTGTCCATATCAGAGCAAAATAAGGTACTGACAACCGTGCTTCAGTCAATTGTCCACACAATCCCAATACTGAAAGGTATTGGTCAGGAGGAGGAGATGCCAAGCAAGCTGGATAAATCTATGCCTCAAGCTAGCCTAAGCCAGCAGGGCCAACTCCATAGTAAAGGTACCTGCTCTCATTTTTCCATAGCAAGCATTAGTTCACCTCCTGTGAAGATGGAACCTTTCTGTTAGTGCAAGGAACTCAGAATGTGCATGGCCCCTCATTTTTTCATTAAAGGATGCTGTTACCTATGGCCTGTTATTTTAGTAGAGCTTTACATACTTTTGGAGACCTGCAGTCCTCAGCTTTCAAGATTCCTGCAAAATATTCTGGGGCTACCCTGATTTTAGCTGACTGGCTCTGTGCCTGCATTAAAAGCTAAATGAGGCAGATTTTCAATTAACAGTCACATAAAAAAAGATCTATTAAATCTACATTAAGTTCTCATTAAGTGACCCCAGTCTGAAGCTTTGCTGCTAGCATTCTGCTACTCTGAAGCCTTTTGTTCTGACTGAGAACCATATGTGCTTTAAGAGCGTGCATAACAGCATGAACTAATCATGACATGAAAACTGTTTGTTGCTCGGGATCTTCAGCTACCTCTGGATGTATTGAAGAACAGTGTTTTTTGTTTGTTTTTAATGTCATCCTTTCAGAAAAAGCCTTTGGGGAAGTGTATGTTTTAAAGCCAAAGTGCTGAGAGTCAGTCAGCTCAGTAGACTAATCCCACAATGAGAAATTTTGAAGGTGTCTTCCTCCAAAGGGCAGCTGTCCCACAGCAGGGTGGTTGCCATAATCCAAACACAGCCCTGCTCCTTCCAAGTCTCTGCATTTCAATGGTTTTTTCCTCTCTCTTGAATGTCACTTGAAGTAGCTTGTAGTTTTAATTTCATTGCCAAGAGTCTGCTTTGTTTTGAATGCACATATATTGCTCCTTCTTTGTTTTGAACTAGCACTTTCTGCTTGTTTCTGCTTTTTGGTTTTTATCATATAGGGCAAGCTGCAACATTTGTTGTTTTGCCCTGACTGACCCTTTTTGTTCCAGCCTTTAGCGATGTTGTTGGTTGCTCAACTTGAAAAGGCAATTGCTAGTGTTAATGGCTCCTGTAATCCAGTTACATGACTAGTGCACATTGTGATTTAGTATGAAAGCCAGCAACAGGGGTTATTTTTTAAAATAAATCAACGCTGTTGTGGCTTCGCAGAGGGGAGGAAACTGAATTCAATCTAATTTCAGTGATTTGGGGTCCATTTTCTTCATGATCGAAGTGAAAAAGTAGGGTGAATGGATGCCTAATATAGAATTATTACAAGGTTACATTTTATGCTAAGGACTAGACTATCTGACAAGCAAAATGTTGCCAATGCACAGCAGAGTGCTATGAAGGCAAGAATTTCTGCAGGTATTGTGTCAAAAAGTGATGTTTTGTGACTCTATTAATAAGAATGCATGTTAAGAAGTAATTTTACTGAACCTGGGAAAATTGTAGTGCTTCTTTGCCTAAGGGAGGAAGTGGAGGGGTTTATTTTCTGGGAGTGAGTTTTATATAACTGAAAGCTTTCCATCACGTTACCCAGTATTAAGTTCCTGTCCGTTTTTTGTGTATGTGTGTTCCGGGCACATTGTTTGCTGAGGGAAGTGAGGACAATCTAGAGCTCTTAGAAGCATTTTGACTGTTCTATAAATGCCTCAGTACTCCCCTGTATGTTCTGTTTAGCTGTCTCTCTAAATGTCCTGAGACCAACTCATCTGAAAATTGCTTGGTTAACATATGGAACTACATATTTTTTTGTAATACTTGCGAGTTTTCTATTTGTATGGGTTGGTTTTGGATCTCAGAAACTATGCACTCATCAAATATATTAGGGAATTAGTAGTGAAATGAACAAGTTGTCCAAATATTTATTTCTGTTTATTCCAAGTCTTTCCAGTGCTGAATGTGAGCACCACCAAGGTCAAGGCAGTACATGGAAAGTAGAAATAGTTTGTGGGTGACCACTTATGATTAAAAATATTGCTATTTAATACCCTTGTTAAAAAAACCCAAACATGCATACATATGTATATAGTTAGGGCTGAAGGACCTTTCTTGAGAGAAAAGCAGAAGGACTTGTAGTAAAGGTTGCAGCTCAGACTAGGTCTAAAGTATCACCTCATGGAGGTGCTAAAGCATGGTCCTTTGTAACCTGATCTAGTTTGTCCAAAGTCTCTCTCGGGCACCCAAGTATGTTGTACGAAGATTGGACCAAACTCCTCAGATGCTTTTTTCACTTGTATCCTGTGCAGTTTTTCAGAAATGTAAAGGTAATAATCTTACTCAATATATCAAGATCTTACCTTTCACACCTTGCTACTACTATACACTTTCTTATATAAATTTGAAAATCTATCTCTACTTCTGTTGCTTAGAAAAGTCACAGCACTGTACAGTACCATACAATTCAGTGCATCTCTTCTGTTTTGTTTGGTATATGTAAGTGTTACTGAATGGAGTTGATTTAATTAGAGTTTATCTCAGCTAATGTCAATAGGACATAAGATTCACAGACAGACACACAGAGCTTCTCTTTGACTTTTCTGTTACATTTTGTGTAAGGCTGAATGCCTCAGAGCTATAGCTCTGCCATACCATTACATCTATTTTGTCACCAATGTCTAAACTATCTACCTTCAAGCACAGTGAAAAGTACAAGGAAGAGCTTCAGGTGCTTTGAAAGAGGATTCAGTGGAAGACTAAAGCACATGAATCATAGAATAGTTTAGGCTGGCTGAAGCTTTTAAAGGTCATCTAGTCCAACCTCCCTTGCAGTGAGCAAGGACACCTTCAACTAGATCAGGTTGCTCAGAGCCCCATCCAACCTGACCTTGAATGTTTGCAGGGATGGGGCATCTACCACCTCTCTGGGCAACTTGTTTCAGTGTTTTGCCACCCTCATTTTAAAAAATTTCTTCCTTATGTCTAGTCTAAATTTACCCTCTTTTAGTTTAAAAACATTACCCTTTATCCTGTCACTACAAGCCCTGCTAGAAAGTTTGTCCCCATCTTTCTTATAGGCCCCCTTTAAGTGTTCAAAGGCTGCTATAAGGTGTCCCTGGAGCCTTCTCTTCTCCAGGCTGAACAACCCCAACTCTCTCAGCCTTTCTTCATAGTCGTCCCATTTCTCTGATCATTTTTGTGGCCCTCCTCTGGACCTGCTCCAACAAGTCCATGTTGTTCTTATGCTGAGGACTCCAAACCTGGACACAGTACTCCAGGTGGGGTCTCACCAGAGCAGAGTAGAGGGGCAGAATCACCTCCCTTGACCTCCTGGCCATGCTTCTTTCAATGTAGCCCAGGATACCATTGGCCTTCTGGGCTGTGAGTGCGTATTACCAGCTCATGTCCAGCTTTTCGTCCACCAGTACCCCCAAGTCCTTCTCCAAAGGGTTGCTCTCAATGCCTTCACCCCCCAGCCTGTATTGATACCGGGGATTGCCCCTACTCAGATGCAGGACCTTGCGCTTGGCCTTGTTGAACCTCATGAGGTTCACAAGGGCCCACTTCTCAAGCTTCTCCAAGTCCTTTTGGATGGCATCCTGTCCCTCAGGTGTGTCAATCGCAGCACTCAGCTTGGTGTCATCAGCAAACTTGCTGAGAGTACACTCGATCCCACTATGTCATTGATAAAGATACGAAACTGTACTGGTCCCAATATGGACCCCTGAGGGACACCACTCATCACTGATCTTCATCTGGACATTGAGCCATTGACTACTACCCTCTGGATGTGACCATCCATCTAATTCCTCATCCACCAAGCAGTCCATCCATCAAATCCGTATCTCTTCAATTTAGAGAGAAGGATGTTGTGGGGGACCATAACAAGGGCCTTCCATAAATCGAGATAGATGACATCCGTAACTCTTCCCTTGTCCACTGATGTAGTCACTCCATCATAGAAGATCACTAGGTTGGTCAGGCAAATCTTGCCCTTGTTGAAGCCATTCTGGCTGTCTAGAATCACCTCCCTGTCCTCCTTGTCCCTGCTTCTACTGCCTGTGCATTTCCTTCTTGCCCTTTAGTTTGACCAGCAGGTCTTGACTCAGCCATGCCAGTCTCTTGCCTTTGTTTCCTGGTTTCTTACACCTGGGCATCAAGAGCTCTTGCAGTCTATGGAAAGAGTCCTTAAAGATCTGCCAGGTCTATTCTGCTCCCTTGTCTCTGAGGGCAGTTTCCCAGGGGGGCCCTACTGACTAACTCCTTGAAGATCTGAAATTTTGCTTTCCTAAAATTCAGGGTTCTGAGTTTACTCTTTGCCTGACCTATATTCCTCAGGACTGTGAACTCCAACATTGCATGATCACTGCAGCCCAGGCTGCCTCCTGTCTTGATGTCACCCATTAGCTCACTTGCATTGGTGCCCAACAGGTTCAATATCATATACCCTCTGGTAGGACTGTCTATCACCTGGCTTAAGAAGTTATACTCCATGAAGTCTCCTGGATTGCCTACAGCTTGCCATGCTACTTTTCCAGCAGATGCTGGAAAAAAAAGTTGGGGTTGAAGTCCCCCAGTAGGACAAGAGCCTGCGGGTGCAATGCCTCCTGCAGGTGGAGTGAGAAGGCTTCATCAATAGGCAGCCTTGATCAGGCAGCCTGTGGTAGACACCAACCACAAGGTTGCCTCTGTTGTCTTGGTCTCTAATTCTTACCCATAAGCTTTCAACCTGCTCATGGCTATTCTTCAGAGACAACACTTTACAGTCTATCAGTTTGTTGATGTAGAGGGCAACGCCTCTACCCCTCCTTCCTCACCTGTCCCTTCTGAACAGCCTGTGGCCATTGACAGCTGCACTCCAGTCATGGGATTTATCCCACCTAGCATCAGTAATGGCAACTAGGTCATAGCTTTCTAGCAGCACAGTGGCTTCCAACTCCTCCTGTTTGTTGCCCATGCTGTGTACATTAGTGTAGAGGCACTTCAGCTGTGCTGTCAGCCATGTCACTTCCTTAGAAGAACACCCCTTAGTTCCTTTAAGGTATTTCACTGGTGTTTCCCCAATGGCTCCTATTGCCTCAGGATCCCCTGGCTTATCTCTGTAAGACTTCCAGTGTGCTTCACTGTACCCTCACTTTCTCCTTCGTGTATCCACTCAAGACTTACTTTTGATGCAAGACTTCCTTCATCCTTTTAAAGATCAACCAAATAAAGGGAATCAGACAACAAAATATCCTTTCTTCTGAACATTGACATTGCCTCTGCTGACTGGCTTTGTTGGAGTGCAACAAGAAGAACTCTATGAGGAGAGTTTAATAAAAAGGTGGGGGCATCCAATCCTTCCAAACATTTTCAGTCCCTATAGGTAATTTTTGCAGAGACATTGAATGTAGTTTTATTTCCTCTTCATAAAAATGGAACTATGTCTGTGTGTGGTGGTTTAAGCACAGTAGGACCATGTGGTCCTGCATTCACTCCCCCAACCCACAGAGGTGGGAAGGGAATCACAACAAAGTGGGCACAGATTAGGATGAGGACAGGGATGGCTCACTCACCAGTTATGGTCACAAGCAAAACAGACTCAACTTGAGGAAGAAAAAAATCAATGTAATTCATTGCCATTCATC